>NW_026912234.1:0-111000 GCF_963662255.1 Cinclus cinclus | reverse complement strand
GAGGTTCTGTAGAGCCCCATTTGTGTTTGTTGGAGCTCACAGCATGTGCTACTGGATATTTGCACAGTATCCTTTTCTACTTCTTCAAATAATCCATGTAGCCCATTAATGTGAACTCCATAGGATGAGGCAGTGCTCATGGGGCACAGGGTGAACCAGAGTCTTTGGCTTTCTGAGACCAAAGGCACTCTGTGGGGGGAAATGTTCTCTCGGCCCAAACTCTTCCTTCTGCTTGTTGCTGAAGTACCCCCAAGGGAGGCATCAACACTGCCTGAAAAACAGGACCCAAACACATTGAGGGAAGCCTTTACAGGCATTGTCTCTGCACATCCAGCAGGTCCCATTCCCAGTACCAAAGGTCTGATTTCCCATTTCCCACTGTGGGCTGCTGATGCATCCAGGGCTCCTCCCTGTGCTCCTCTTGTGTCCCCCGTGCCTTTGGGCCACAGCAGTTTCACAGTGGCCCTGCAGCTGGCAGTGCTCTAACACTGACCCTGACCAGCTCCAGCACCCCAAGTTCTATGGACATTGGGAGTGATGGCAAAGCACAGAAATCCTTTCACACTGGGGCCTCTAACTCCAACAGGGTTCAGTTTCTACTGAAGGGAAATCTTAGTGAACCCTGTGAAGCTGATCATTGTATTCCTTTTTTGCACAGCACAGTTTTCTTTAACTGTCCCTGCACTGACTCTGTTAGGAGTCAGAGCCCATGGACAGAGCTCTGGCCACCCCACAGGGTGGGCCCTCCAAGGGACCCCCATTCCTCCCAACATTAGTTGAGGACATACCCAGCAATTACTTACATAGAGTATTTTGGCTACTAAGATCTTTACATTTTCAGAACAATTTCAGGACTAATCCCTGATGAAACTCTACAGGTGTTTCTGGCAAACAAAGATTCTGGCTGACTCTCAAGACACAACTTACAGACATAAGCACTACTTTAGTGACAAGGTGACTCATTCTTTTTCCTCAGTCTCATCCGGGTTAGGAACAGTAATTCCACTGTCCATGCAGCTGGTGCCCATTTAATTCCAGAATAATGTCCCGAGGGACCTTTGCTGTTCAGCTTTCCCGCGCTGTCTGCGGGTAACAAGGCTTGCTGGGGTCCTTTCCCCTTTGGCTGGAGAGGTGCCGGGTCCCAGGCCCTGAGGGACCCCCAGGCTCCTGGCTGGAATTCGTCTGGAAGTGCCTCAGTGTCACATCAGCCTTCACATGGAGCCCCGTGGATCAGAGCATTTCCCAAACGGGACCCTTGGGGCAAACACGCAGATGTGGTCTGGCACGATCTCTAAAACAATATCCCAAAACATCCACTTGTTCTCACATAGAGCACTTGGCTGCAGGGACATATTGCCAGGTTCCAGCATTCCAACAGTCTTGTCTTTCCCCAGAGCTGTTCCTGCAGCTGGCTCGGGAGGGCCACTTGGCCTCTCCACCCACACTTTGGCTCCATTATTAGGACTGCTGCATCCAAAGCCTTGATCTCCACAAACAGTGCTGATTTGAGCTGGATCTCCTTCCTTCACTGATGTTTCGAAAGCTGGAAGATCAATAATGGTGCTACTGTGCCACAGGGCTAAATCATCCAATCTTGTTCACTATTGCTGAAAAGGATTACTTTGATTTCTCCTTGACAATCTGCATCAATTCCTCTTCCCGTGACGTGAACCCTTTGCAAGGCCAAGCTCCAGTGAGCAGTTCCCCAAACAAAGTGTCCTGGAGGAATCTGAACTCCTCTTTCCGTATTGATAACTCTCATTTGCTTCTGATTTATCCTAATTAATTCCAGTGCATCACAGTCCAGCCCTGCAGCCTCTGGGGGGCCCTGTCAGGGGCCGTGGCACCCAGAACAATTTCCCAGGAAGTCCAAGTCTCACTGGCCATGGTTGTATTTGCAAACCGGGAGCAGCCATGCACATCCAGGGCCTTTCCATTTCCCAGTGGGCCCATTGCTAAGGGTAGGGAGCACATCTGGGAGTTGGCTTCTCCATCGGGACAGCTTCTCAGCTCCTCATTTTTTCAACTGCTCTTTTAACAAACATTCATCTGTCCAACCAATGCCGCAGCTTGTGGATAGCCTGCTGTATGAAAAACCCAGCAGTCTTAATCACTGTGTTTTCCACACTAACAAAAAACACATTCCACATCACAGGGTCAGCAAACCCCATGAAAGCAGCCAATTTCATCCCTTCCTCCTGTATTCATTATAAACAGTCTCACAAAGTTTGCCGTGACGTTGATGTCCTTGTTAAAGCTTTTCTGTAGGGTATTCAGTGTTACATCCCTGAGCAACCAAAGCTAACACACGAGTACTGTCAGCATTATTTCACATTATCATTATTATTATTTATATAAAAATAAAAATATTATTTCATGACATGTAAGATATGCGTACACATATGTAGATATAACACAGTAACATTATTATATCACAAGCACAATGAAATTCAAGCTCAAGATTAAAACTTTTTCTGTGTCTCCATGTGGGAGTGTTCCAACACAAATTGTTCCTTCTGTTGCTGCTGTTTCCAATATGCTCTTAACAAAATCCATCCTCATCCTCCCAAAACACACAAGTTCTTTTCCTTTTTCCATATGCAATTTTGGGATGCATTTGAAGACACCCACTGGTTCAGCCTCTTTTAACTCACGGCTCCACTGCTCCCACAGTGCTCTGACCTCAGCCCACTCCTGAGACACACAACTCTAGGGAAGGGCTTCGCATCCAGCAATTTCCAACGGGACGGACTCCTTACATTTACATTTTAAAAGTGACATTTTGTTGTGATCCAGCCAGACTACGCCACTTTGCTTTTACCAGTGGGCAAGGTCAGCACCAAAGACACAGACACCAGCTGAAGGAATTGCTTAATTTTCTAAAGTTCAAAGCAGCAAAGAATCACAGAAGGAGAAGCTCAGCAATGCACCCAGTCCTCACTCCCAAGAAGTGCCCGCAGTGATTAAGAAAGATCCATCAGCAGTTCCCCCCAGACTTTACCATCACCCAGAAACAAACTGACAGCACTTCTAGTGCAGCAACATGTGGTTTCATTCTCCTCTTGGCTCACACCCAGAGCCTGGCCAGGGCTCAAGGAGGAACCCAAGGAGTTGGCTTTGACCAAACACACCCCAAACAAGGCCAGATGTTGGATTTCATGGCCTTGTTCGGCTTCTAAATACACAAAGGTCAATCCACCTTTCACTCATGAGTGCATACATCTATCACAGCGCTCATGTCCGTGCATAGTTTGGTCATGTGTGGATACAAAGATAACATTTGGTTGGAAGGTTCATCCAGAGATCCCCTTTGGCTCAGGGCCTGGTGTTCAGCCCTCAGTCAGGGCCTCTTGTCCAGCCTTTGGTACTTCAGGCATGCGATTTACTGCTGGGCTTGACAGTGCTGGGTGAACAGCAGGACTGCATGAGCTCTGAGGTCTTTCCCAACTGGAAGGATTCTGTAATTCCAGGATTCCATCTGCTGCATTCAGCTAGGTCCATGTTAGCAGCATTCCTTGAGTCCAAAAGGCCCCTCTTGGTCAGCCCTTGTGGCCTAAGGCTCCAGCTCCTTTAGCTCCTGCTGCTAAGCTGCTCAGGCTGAACGAGAGGGCTCAGGGAGAAGAAGAATACAGCTCATGCAATTCCTTCTGGGACGCTGAGAGGGGAGGGTGTGGCACCAGGAGCATTGTTTGCTGTGGCCTCCTCTCTACCCTTCAGGCCCTTCAGTGCTTTGAAGCAGCCAAGAGCTTTCTTCAAGGGTGCAAGGAAGCAGCTGTTCCTGCTCCCAGCTCTGGCTCTTCCCACTCTCTGACCTTGACTGGTTTTGTCCCTCTGGCTGTGCCCTCTGCTCCCCCTGTGCTTGGTGGCTGCTGCCCAGGACTGTGGCACTGGCACACATCAAGGGCTCCAGCCCCTCCTTTCTCTGCCCTTGCAGCTGCCTGCTCACAGCAGCCTTTTCCACCTGGAAGCTCCCCATGGAGAGGGAGTCCCCACCTCTGTTCCCTGCACAACCTCCAGGATGCCAGCGCTGCCATCGCCAGTCCCTGCTGGCACTGAGGGCTCCCAGGTGCCCCAGGCTGCTGTGACACCACTGCACACCGCAGGGAACAGTGCCAGGAGGAGTTCAGCTGTGCTGCTCCATCAGTCTGTGCCCACCAAAGGGGAAAAATCCTCAGCCCTACAGGGCCAAGAGCTGCTCACAACTCTTGTGGCCAGAATGTCTGCTGAGGGCCAGCCAGGCTGCTGCAGTGGCACCGACCTCCCAGCTACCACCATTGCAGTCATGTCCCCTGGGCCTGGCTCTTCCCTTTCCTCTGTCCCTCTCCTGCCCCTGCAGGGATGAAGAGTTTTGCCATTAATATCTTGTCCCCAAGGTGCTGGGGCCAATTGCTTCCCAGTCGGGTTCCTGGAGCACGAGTGGCTTTGCAGAGCCCAGCCAGAAATGACCCCTGAAGCTGCAGCTCTGCTGTGGTGGCCACCAGGCCGGGTTGCCAAGGGAGGCTTGTGGCCATGCCCTGGAAGCAGCTGCTGCTGCCAAGGTGCCTTTGGTGTCTCAGGCTCTCCCTGGCACAGGTGCCACCACGGCACTCTGCACTTGTGCCCGAGGCCTTCCCTGTCTTGGGGCTGGCCTGGGCCTTTTCCTGCAGCGGGGTCTGCCCTGGCCATGGCACAGGAAAGGCAGTTCCTGCTGCAGCAGGAGGCTCTGCCTGGAATGGGCTCAAACAACTCCAACAAGGCTCTGTTTGCAAAGCTCCCGGTGGGAAATGAAGAGGGGGATCACGCTGCTTTTGGGGTCAACAATGCTGAAACCAGTCTGACTCCTCCATCCCCAAGATCAACATCCTGAGAGGGAGCTGAAGCTGTGGCAGAGCTGGTAAAATGCCCAGAGAAAGGAACAACCAAGTGCCACCGCTGAGAATTTCTGCAGAGCTGCTGAGTTGGCACAGCCTGGGCACATCTGCCTGACAGGGCAGCACTTCAGACTGGAAGAGCCCCGTGCCAGATTTTAACGGCAGCGTGTCCCAACATTTCCCTCCTTGGAGGGGCGGGGGCCTTCCTCCCTGCAGTGGGGACACCCCTCAAGGTCACTGCGCCAGGCTGAGCCAAAGGGACTTGCCCACGGTTGTTGGTTTGGGGCAAGGACATCAATCTCTACTTAATAACTGGTTTTGCTTTAACACAATTGCTTCAAAATTGCATCCTGTCTCACCCTGAGTGTCCCTGCAGAGGAACAGACACGCAGTTCCACAAGCTCAGGGTTCTCCTTTGATGAGGAATCTGGCATGCAAATGGCCTTGTAAGAAGCATAAAAGCAGAGGGAATGGACTAGAAATTATTAGAAAAAAATGACCCTTCTTTCAGACAAAGTTCACCCAGTTCACCTGCATTTCCCCGTTTTAGATTCTTTTTGTCATCTACTCTGGGAGGGCTGCAGTCAGGGCTGCATTCCCTTACAATTCCTGGTCGATGACTTGTGAATCTTAGACACTGTAAAGTACCATGAGCTGCAGAGAGTTTGCCTTCCCGTGGCTTTGTTGGAAAGCAATGCTGGAGACATAAGGGCAGTGCTTGGGTGGGGCAGGAATCCTCCAGCCAGGGAACGTGCCCCGGCGGCAGTGTGTGAGCCTCAGCGGGGCCAATGCACAGCAGCGAGCGAGGGGATTGCTGTGTCACTGTGCGGGAGTCAGGACTCTGGGCCTTGGCTGAACAGGGCAAAGTTCCCGTGTTTGGACAGACTCAGGGGCTGCCCCGGGGCGCGCGGGGCTCGGGCATGGGGCGTGTGGGGCGAGCGGCGAACGGACACGCGGACACGCGGACAAACGGCCCCGGCGCTTCGGCAGCAGCGGCAGCAGCGGCAGCAGCGGCAGCAGCGGCAGCAGCGGCAGCAGCGGCAGCAGCGGCAGCAGCAGCAGCAGCAGCGAGTCTACAAGCCCTCTTACTCTCTTTCTTGTTCATTCTATCCCTTCTCCCCGGGCTCCGTTCCCCAGACCCCCCCGTCGTCTCCCCCTCTCCCCCTGCCGGACCGGGCCATGCCCCCGGCCCGCCCCCGGCCTCGGGCGGGGCTGCCCCGTCACCTGCCCCGTCCGTCCCACCCCGGGCTCGCCTCTGCCCGGCTCTGGCTTTCGTGGCTGTGGCGGTGCTGGGCGGGCATCAGTGCCTGGGGCTGGGGCAGCATCGCTGCCCTTTGGCTTTGCCTGGCCGGAGCCCGAACCCGAGCCCGGCCCCGGCCCCGGCCCCGACCCCGGCCCCGACCCCCGCCCTTACCCCGGCTCCGGCCCCGCCTCCGGCCCCTGGCCCGGCTGCGGCCCCTGCCCCGGCCCCGGCCCCGGCTCCTCCAGGGGCCCGCTGAGGACACACGCGGCGCGGCCGCTCCCGCCGCCTCCGCTGCGGCTTCCCCGGCCCGAGCTCCGCCGCTCGGCAGCGCGGCCGCCGGCCCCGAGCCGCCAGGGCCCGGGGCGGGTGGGGATGCCCGGCCCGGGACGGTCGGGGGGCGGTCGGGGGCCGTGTGTGGCCCCGGGCCGAGCGCTGACGGCCGCGTGTCGCCCGCAGGGAAGGCGCAGGGGGCCTTGCAGGAGCGGTACCGGCTGGGTTCGCTGCTGGGCAGCGGCGGCTTCGGCAGCGTCTTCTCGGGGACCCGGCTCGCGGACGGCGCCCCGGTGAGTGGCGGGGCCGGCGGCGGGCGGAGGTGGAGGAGAAGGAGGAGGAGGAGGAGGAGGAAGAGGAAGAGGAAGAGATGGAGGGCGGAGGAGGAGGCCGGGGCGCCGCGGGCCGGGCGGCGATCTGAGCCCGCTGCTGCCCCTTGGTTCGCAGGTGGCCATCAAATGCGTGCGGCGGGATCGCATCCGCCATTGGGGCGAGCTGGTGAGTGAGCGGGGCCAGCGGCAGAAGCCGGGGCGTTGCGGGCGGCGGGGAGCCGGGGCCCGGCAGGCTGGGAGCCGCCGGGAGCCCTGCAAGGAGAGCGGGCGTGGGCTGAGCGGGGGATGCAGAGCATCCCGGGCTGGCTGAGGCGTTCCAGAGCCCTGGCACGGCCTCAGCCCCACTGACGGCATCGTGGTCCTCGCGCAGCCCAACGGCGCCCGTGCGCCCCTGGAGGTCGTGCTGCTGGACAAGGTGTCCACTGGGTTCCGTGGAGTAATTCAGCTCCTGGAGTGGTTTGAGCTGCCCAGCTGCGTCTTGTTGGTGCTGGAGCGTCCCGAGCCATGTCAGGACCTCTTGGATTTCATCGTGGCTCGGGGCTCCCTGCCGGAGGAGGAGGCGCGGGGGCTGTTCTGCCAGGTGCTGGAGGCCGTGCGGCACTGCAGCAGCTGCGGGGTCCTGCACCGCGACATCAAACCTAGCAACATCCTCATCGACCTGGCCACCGGACAGGCCAAACTGATTGACTTTGGCTGTGGCACCTTCCTCCAGGACACACTCTACACCCAGTTTGCAGGTGAGCCCAGCCTGGGGGATGCCCCTGGGCATCTCATGGCCCAGCCTGACTGTGGCACCCCGCTTGGATTCCCCGCTTTGCTGCAGGTCATGGGATTGCTTCTCCTGCACCAAAAGTTGCTTTTGAGTGGGGATCAGAGGGGAGCCAGCTCCCAGCCCTGCCAACGGCATTCACCACCCACTCAGCCGTGGCTGGAGCTGGGGCAGCCAGCCCGACACAAACCCCCTGGGGGGAGCAAGAGAGGGGGCTCAGACCCGTGCACGGCTCCGTTTGGTGTGCAGGCGAGGAAGGGCTTGGACTGCTTTGCTGCCCCTGTTTGCCTTGGCTTGTTAATGTTTATTGGGGGCAATGCAAGCAGAGAGGAGAGTGGGTTTTTCCCACCCCTGGGTGGGTTTTTCTTCTGGGTGTCATGGTTGGGCCTTCCCAGGGCTTCTGCTGCCCTCTCCCAACACCAGTGGTTTCTTTTCCGTCCCTCCTTTTTGTACGCCGGAGTCAGGTGTTGGTGACGAGGCAGGGGGTCACTCCTGTGCCACTGGTGCGGTCCCCCCAATCCCAGGGATGCTGGGGCGAGGCGCTGGGAGCAGCAGCATCCCCGTGATGAGCTCCATCTGTATTCCATAGGGACACGGTCCTACAGCCCCCCAGAGTGGACCCACCTGAAATGCTACCACGGCGAGGCAGCAACGGTCTGGTCCCTGGGTATCCTGCTGTACCAGATGGTCTGCGGGAAGCACCCGTTCAAGAAGGGCCGGGACATCGTCTGGGGCCAGCTCATGTTCCCACGAGGGCTCTCTCAAGGTGAATCCTCATCTCTGGGATGTGGCACATGTCCTGCTCTCCTGCTCTCCTCCAAAACAGGGAATTGACTGCAAAGCTCAGGCCCAGCTCTGAGCAGATCCAGCAGAGCCTGGGCACGGGAACAGTGGGGCAAAGTGAACAGGATCCTCCTCCAGCTGACCGGTGATTTGTGGTTTCTCTCCCCAGAGTGCCAAGATGTTATCAGATGGTGTTTATGCATGCACTCCATGGACAGGCCATCTTTGGAAGATCTCTTCTATGACCCCTGGCTGCAGGGTGTTCACCTGCCCTAGAAGATGGGAGAGATTCACAGGCACCGTTTGATCCGGGAGCCTGGATCAAACAGCTCCACACGTGTCTTGGTGATAAGAAGCAAAGAAACACAGACTTTTTTCTCCTGCCTGTACCATGGAGCAGGGGTCATCAGATGGGAACGTCCGTTCTGGAGCTGAGCTGGTCTTGCAAGCACTGGCGGCCACCATGCATCCTGGTTTTACTTGTCCTGCTTCAGTGATGGCTGAGTCCCTGGGCAGAACACTGACAGCCTGGTCTGGCCCCCAGGGGAGGAGCAGCAGCCCCTGGAGAAGCTGTACCACGTGGAGCTGCTGCAAGGACAACCTCAAGGCTGACAGCCTCTTCCTCGACCTGGCCACTGGCAGCAGGAGATGATGGACTTTGATTCTGGCACCTTCTTCAAAGACACGCTCCACGCCCAGTGTGCAGGTGAGTCCACAGCTAGGGGCATGCTCCCAGATCTGGGCATGGCCTGGCCCCTGGCTGGCAACCAAAGGTTCCCCCTTTGCTGGAGTAGATGCAAGGAGTTCTTCAGTGGGCTGCCTAGGTGCTTTTTGGCTCTGGGCAGCTGCTGAGGGGCTGGATGTGCCATGGCTGGCTGCAGGCTGGGCACGTGTCTTGCCCTCGTGCTCTGCTCCCAGAGGCAGCAGTGACTGGGAGGTTTGTGCCCAGCTCTGGGCACAGGCAGCATGGCCTGGGCACTGCTCGTGGTTGGGACAAGGGGGACAGGAGCCTTCAGCTGAGGGGTGGTTTCTGGGTTCTCTCCTTGCAGCCGGGCTCTGCGGATGCTGAGGCAGCTCTGGGCCGTGCCAGGGCTCTGCTGGGCTCAGCCCTGGGCACGGCTGGGCCCGCTCTGCCCTCACAGGGCTCTGAGAGCTTTGCATCACACGAGCCCGTTCCCAGCACACCGCCTGAGCTTTCTGCTTTTGCAGGTGAGGGAGACTCTCCTGCAGGCCAAGAGATTGCAGTTAGGGACACACACCCAATTGGCAAGAACCCAAACTCTCCACGGTCCCAGCTGAATGCCTGGATCTCCACAGGATGTTTTGTCTGTCTCCATTCCTTTTTGTCTGGAATTGTGCCGTAGCAATTGTGCAATTTCTTCCTCCTCCAGAAGTGCCACGAGTGGGCAAAACCTGGCGAGTGGGCCGTGTTCCTAAGGCAGTGCAGTCTGGAGCTGATGGATGGAGAGTTGCCCTTCTGCACTTCCAAACCAGAGCAAAAAGCTGTAAGTGGGTCTTTCCATCTTGAAGAAATCACTGACAATTTCAAAGGGAACAGCGCACCTCATCTGAAGGGTGAGAAGGAAGGGCATCTTCAAAAAGGATTTGGGGTTTGACAGAGTTTAGTTTCCCAGTCCTGCTTGGAGCTGGCAGGGCACAAAGCAATTTCCTCTTGCTTCAACCACAATTGAAAATAACAATATTGGAAATAAACCCCAACATCGTTTTAAATAGGCTGCTGAGGTCAGTAAGATGGATCCATACCATCAGCACGTTTCTAAAGTAAATAACTTAGTCCTTGTTTTAAAAAGATCGGTTGCCCCTTTATCCAAAGGTCTGGACTACTTTTCACTAACACGTTGTTTTGTTTGTATCTTTCACATGTTTTCTGTGGTTTTTTTTCCTTTTCTATGTTTTTTGTTTTTCCTAGAACAGAAATCCTCTCCTAAAACAGGAGTGTCCTTCGCTCCTGGTTCCCGTGTGGAGCAGCTCCTTCCCGCTGGCTGAGCTGCCCAGGCAGAGCCCAGCAGCTCCTGGCCCTGCAGGCCTGAGGCTTTTCCCATTGCTGGGCACGGACTGATGGAGCAGCACAGCTGAACACAGGGACACACAGAGGGACCAGGAGCAGCTGCCTTTGTCCACCTGGAGCTCCAAGGGCCAAACTCTCAGCAGACAGGGCTGGAAGAGACTTGCAGGCTCCCTGTTTGCTGTGCTGCCCCCCTTGTGCCTGGCCCAGCTCTGTGGGGGCAGAGGGAGAAGAAGGGGCAGAGGGAGAAGAAGGGGCAGCTGCCTCCCAGCTCCCAACCCCCAGCCCAGGGACCCCCGTGTGTACTTGGGGCACTGTCAGCACCCGCTGCTCCAGCCACCGCTTCTGCTGGCACTGACAGCAACAGCCAAATTGTGGCTGATCCCGAGGGAGCAGCAGCAGTGCCTGGATCTGATCCCTGACTCTGGGCAGGGCGGCAAAAAAACGACACCCACAGCAGCAGCAGCAGCAGCAGCAGCAGCAGCAGCAGCAGCAGCAGCACATGGACCTGACTTTGAGCACAGCCCCTGGCACTGTTCCTGCCGTGTGCAGTGGTGTCACAGCAGCCTGGGGCACCTGGGAGCCCTCAGTGCCAGCAGGGACTGGCGATGGCAGCGCTGGCATCCTGGAGGTTGTGCAGGGAACAGAGGTGGGGACTCCCTCTCCATGGGGAGCTTCCAGGTGGAAAAGGCTGCTGTGAGCAGGCAGCTGCAAGGGCAGAGAAAGGAGGGGCTGGAGCCCTTGATGTGTGCCAGTGCCACAGTCCTGGGCAGCAGCCACCAAGCACAGGGGGAGCAGAGGGCACAGCCAGAGGGACAAAACCAGTCAAGGTCAGAGAGTGGGAAGAGCCAGAGCTGGGAGCAGGAACAGCTGCTTCCTTGCACCCTTGAAGAAAGCTCTTGGCTGCTTCAAAGCACTGAAGGGCCTGAAGGGTAGAGAGGAGGCCACAGCAAACAATGCTCCTGGTGCCACACCCTCCCCTCTCAGCGTCCCAGAAGGAATTGCATGAGCTGTATTCTTCTTCTCCCTGAGCCCTCTCGTTCAGCATGAGCAGCTTAGCAGCAGGAGCTAAAGGAGCTGGAGCCTTAGGCCACAAGGGCTGACCAAGAGGGGCCTTTTGGACTCAAGGAATGCTGCTAACATGGACCTAGCTGAATGCAGCAGATGGAATCCTGGAATTACAGAATCCTTCCAGTTGGGAAAGACCTCAGAGCTCATGCAGTCCTGCTGTTCACCCAGCACTGTCAAGCCCAGCAGTAAATCGCATGCCTGAAGTACCAAAGGCTGGACAAGAGGCCCTGACTGAGGGCTGAACACCAGGCCCTGAGCCAAAGGGGATCTCTGGATGAACCTTCCAACCAAATGTTATCTTTGTATCCACACATGACCAAACTATGCACGGACATGAGCGCTGTGATAGATGTATGCACTCATGAGTGAAAGGTGGATTGACCTTTGTGTATTTAGAAGCCGAACAAGGCCATGAAATCCAACATCTGGCCTTGTTTGGGGTGTGTTTGGTCAAAGCCAACTCCTTGGGTTCCTCCTTGAGCCCTGGCCAGGCTCTGGGTGTGAGCCAAGAGGAGAATGAAACCAGATGTTGCTGCACTAGAAGTGCTGTCAGTTTGTTTCTTCAGCGCTGTCAGAGCTGGGCCCTCTCTCAGCGGGGCTGGAAGCCTCAGCTGTGGCTGGAGGCACCTGCAGGAATTCCCAGTGTCCGGGAGTGGCTCTGCAGTCCTTGGCTGTGACAGCTTCCCCCAGCTGATGTGTGCATCTGGGTGATGGTAAAGTCTGGGGGGAACTGCTGATGGATCTTTCTTAATCACAGCGGGCACTTCTTGGGAGTGAGGACTGGGTGCATTGCTGAGCTTCTCCTTCTGTGATTCTTTGCTGCTTTGAACTTTAGAAAATTAAGCAATTCCTTCAGCTGGTGTCTGTGTCTTTGGTGCTGACCTTGCCCACTGGTAAAAGCAAAGTGGCGTAGTCTGGCTGGATCACAACAAAATGTCACTTTAAAAATGTAAATGTAAGGAGTCCGTCCCGTTGGAAATTGCTGGATGCGAATCCCTTCCCTAGAGTTGTCTGTCTCAGGAGTGGGCTGAGGTCAGAGCACTGTGGGAGCAGTGGAGCCGTGAGTTAAAAGAGGCTGAACCAGTGGGTGTCTTCAAATGCATCCCAAAATTGCATATGGAAAAAGGAAAAGAACTTGTGGGTTTGGGAGGATGAGGATGGATTTTGTTAAGAGCATATTGGAAACAGCAGCAACAGAAGGAACAATTTGTGTTGGAACACTCCCACATGGAGACACAGAAAAAGTTTTAATCTTGAGCTTGAATTTCATTGTGCTTGTGATATAATAATGTTACTGTGTTATATCTACATATGTGTACGCATATCTTACATGTCATGAAATAATATTTTTATTTTTATATAAATAATAATAATGATAATGTGAAATAATGCTGACAGTACTCGTGTGTTAGCTTTGGTTGCTCAGGGATGTAACACTGAATACCCTACAGAAAAGCTTTAACGAGGACATCAACGTCACGGCAAACTTTGTGAGACTGTTTATAATGAATACAGGAGGAAGGGATGAAATTGGCTGCTTTCATGGGGTTTGCTGACCGTGTGATGTGGAATGTGTTTTTTGTTAGTGTGGAAAACACAGTGATTAAGACTGCTGGGTTTTTCATACAGCAGGCTATCCACAAGCTGCGGCATTGGTTGGACAGATGAATGTTTGTTAAAAGAGCAGTTGAAAAAATGAGGAGCTGAGAAGCTGTCCCGATGGAGAAGCCAACTCCCAGATGTGCTCCCTACCCTTAGCAATGGGCCCACTGGGAAATGGAAAGGCCCTGGATGTGCATGGCTGCTCCCGGTTTGCAAATACAACCATGGCCAGTGAGACTTGGACTTCCTGGGAAATTGTTCTGGGTGCCACGGCCCCTGACAGGGCCCCCCAGAGGCTGCAGGGCTGGACTGTGATGCACTGGAATTAATTAGGATAAATCAGAAGCAAATGAGAGTTATCAATACGGAAAGAGGAGTTCAGATTCCTCCAGGACACTTTGTTTGGAGAACTGCTCACTGGAGCTTGGCCTTGCAAAGGGTTCACGTCACGGGAAGAGGAATTGATGCAGATTGTCAAGGAGAAATCAGAGTAATGCTTTTCAGCAATAGTGAACAAGATTGGATGATTTAGCCCTGTGGCACAGTAGCACCATTATTGATCTTCCAGCTTTCCAAACATCAGTGAAGGAAGGAGATCCAGCTCAGATCAGCACTGTTTGTGGAGATCAAGGCTTTGGATGCAGCAGTCCTAATAATGGAGCCAAAGTGTGGGTGGAGAGGCCAAGTGGCCCTCCCGAGCCAGCTGCAGGAACAGCTCTGGGGAAAGACAAGACTGTTGGAATGCTGGAACCTGGCAATATGTCCCTGCAGCCAAGTGCTCTATGTGAGAACAAGTGGATGTTTTGGGATATTGTTTTAGAGATCGTGCCAGACCACATCTGCGTGTTTGCCCCAAGGGTCCCGTTTGGGAAATGCTCTGATCCACGGGGCTCCATGTGAAGGCTGATGTGACACTGAGGCACTTCCAGACGAATTCCAGCCAGGAGCCTGGGGGTCCCTCAGGGCCTGGGACCCGGCACCTCTCCAGCCAAAGGGGAAAGGACCCCAGCAAGCCTTGTTACCCACAGACAGCGCGGGAAAGCTGAACAGCAAAGGTCCCTCGGGACATTATTCTGGAATTAAATGGGCACCAGCTGCATGGACAGTGGAATTACTGTTCCTAACCCGGATGAGACTGAGGAAAAAGAATGAGTCACCTTGTCACTAAAGTAGTGCTTATGTCTGTAAGTTGTGTCTTGAGAGTCAGCCAGAATCTTTGTTTGCCAGAAACACCTGTAGAGTTTCATCAGGGATTAGTCCTGAAATTGTTCTGAAAATGTAAAGATCTTAGTAGCCAAAATACTCCATGTAAGTAATTGCTGGGTATGTCCTCAACTAATGTTGGGAGGAATGGGGGTCCCTTGGAGGGCCCACCCTGTGGGGTGGCCAGAGCTCTGTCCATGGGCTCTGACTCCTAACAGAGTCAGTGCAGGGACAGTTAAAGAAAACTGTGCTGTGCAAAAAAGGAATACAATGATCAGCTTCACAGGGTTCACTAAGATTTCCCTTCAGTAGAAACTGAACCCTGTTGGAGTTAGAGGCCCCAGTGTGAAAGGATTTCTGTGCTTTGCCATCACTCCCAATGTCCATAGAACTTGGGGTGCTGGAGCTGGTCAGGGTCAGTGTTAGAGCACTGCCAGCTGCAGGGCCACTGTGAAACTGCTGTGGCCCAAAGGCACGGGGGACACAAGAGGAGCACAGGGAGGAGCCCTGGATGCATCAGCAGCCCACAGTGGGAAATGGGAAATCAGACCTTTGGTACTGGGAATGGGACCTGCTGGATGTGCAGAGACAATGCCTGTAAAGGCTTCCCTCAATGTGTTTGGGTCCTGTTTTTCAGGCAGTGTTGATGCCTCCCTTGGGGGTACTTCAGCAACAAGCAGAAGGAAGAGTTTGGGCCGAGAGAACATTTCCCCCCACAGAGTGCCTTTGGTCTCAGAAAGCCAAAGACTCTGGTTCACCCTGTGCCCCATGAGCACTGCCTCGTCCTATGGAGTTCACATTAATGAGCTACATGGATTATTTGAAGAAGTAGAAAAGGATACTGTGCAAATATCCAGTAGCACATGCTGTGAGCTCCAACAAACACAAATGGGGCTCTACAGAACCTCATGGCCTTGGATCATCTGCTTGCTGGGCAAGGAGGAGCCTGGGCTATGACGGGACAGGAATGTTGCACTTCTATCAGTGATGAGTCTGAAGTGCAGCCATCAGGAATCACCTCAATAGGAAGAGCAGTAGAAGAGTGGCAGAAAGAAGAAAATTCTTCTTGCTGAGATTGCCTTCATGCCTGCCAAATTGGAGGCTGCTGTGAAATGCATTTGTGGCAGTCACTGCAAACATTGCAGTGTGAGCCCTTGGTGTGTAATGATTCCATGTTAGAGTTGTTGTGACACTTTGTGCTGGGAAATGGAGCACTGAGACTTGTCTCAAGAGAGACACAGTCTCAAGAGAAAGTGGGGATTTGAGAAACAACAGAGAAGAGCAACTAATTAGGCATGTTTTAAAAGAGTTGCAAATTACAGCTCTGAGTAATGAACTGTTCTTCAATTAATGCTTAATTGAAGAACAAGAGGTGATGCCTTTGTGCCTCATACCTAAATCCAAGACTCCATTATTGAAGGAATTGTTATGGAGGTTGTAGTTCATGCCTTGGTCAAAGCACTGGTTGAAGTACCAAGGCCCGAACATCAGGCCCTGAGCCAAAGCTGACCTCTAGATGCACCTTCCAAGCAAATGTTATATTTTTATCTGCTCATCAATGAGGCATTTTTAGCAATACGATCTCTGTATCTGTGTATTGGTGAAAGAAGGATTTACCTTTCAGCATTTAGAAATCCAACAAGGTCCCATCTGGCCTTGTTTGGGGGTGTTTGGTCCAAGTGAACTCCCTTGGTTCCTCCTTGAGCCCTGGCCAGGCGTTGGGAGGAACCAAACAGGAGACTTAAACCCATGTTCCTGCACTAGGAGTGCTGTCAGATTCTCTGTTCAACACCATCAGAGCTGGGCCCTCTCTCAGCAGGGCTGGAAGCCTCAGCTGTGGCTGGAGGCACCTGCAGGAATTCCCAGTGTCCGGGAGTGGCTCTGCAGTCCTTGGCTGTGACAGCTTCCCCCAGCTGATGTGTGCATCTGGGTGATGGTAAAGTCTGGGGGGAACTGCTGATGGATCTTTCTTAATCACTGCGGGCATTTCTTGGGAGTGATGTCTGGGTACATTGCTGAGCTTCTCCTGTTGTGATTCTTTGCAGTTTTGCGTTATATAAATTACGCAATTCCTTCAGCTGGTGTCTGTGTCTTTGGTGCTGACCCTGGCCACTGGTGAAACTGAGTCCCATCGTGCCTAGGAGTTACCTGGGAAGACAAACGCCACCACTGCAAATGTCCCCTGGTTTCTGCCTTCTTCCCCCCACTTTATACGCTGAGCATGATGTCCCATGGTCCGGGATCTCCCCCGGGTCAGTTGGGGTCACCTGTCCTGGCTGTGTCCCCTCCCAAGCTCCCCTGCACCCCCAGCCCCTCCCCAGCGTGGCTGGACGAGGGGCAGGAAAGGCCTTGGCTCTGTGCAAGCTCAGCAAGAGCAAAACCATCTGTGTGTGATGGAGCCTGTGCTCAGCACCCGACCCCAGCAGTGTCTCGGTGCCAGCATCCGTGGCATCAGGCCCTACAAGGGGTTTCCATGGCAAGTGCCATGCCAGGTGACCCAGGTGTCCTGTCCCAGTGAGGCTTGCCATGGAAACAGTGCCCAGCTGACCTTTCTGTCTGGCTGAGCTGGCCTTTGGCCCTGGCCCTGGGGTTTGCTGCTGGTCCCGCTGCGCCTGCCCAGCCAGCGCGGCACAGGGCAGGTGGCCATGGCACAAGCCCCCAGCGAGGGATCCCCTCTGGCTCTGGGCAGTGACAGCAGCCCTGAGCAAGGGGCCCAGGGCAGGTTTCCATGACAAGCAGCCATCACAATGGCTCCAGGCGTTGGCTGCCGTGGCACCAAACTGAGGAAGGGGTCTCTGTGGCTGTTGCCATGGCACCTGACTGCATCAATGAGTGTCAGTGCAGCTGAAGCTGGACCAGCCCCGGCACCGCTTTGTCCTCAGGGTTGCCATGGCAGCTGAGGACACAACAGGTCTGCATGCAAGTGCCCATGGAACCTGACTGCACAAATGGCTCCTTGGGGTGGTTTCCAAGGCAACTTGAGCTGATGAGGGTTGCCCTGGCACCCAAACCCACTAGTGGGGGTCAGTGCAGTGTCCCTGGCAACAGTCCCTTGCAATGGCCCAGGGCACCTTGGGATGCTAATCCACCCTCACAGCTGGGCAGGGCAGCTCTGGAATGGTCTTGGTGCTGCCTGGGGCTTGGCACACACTTGAGGAGGGTGTCTGTTTTCAGTGGGGAACTTTTCGTTGTTTGGAGCAATCAAAACTGTTGTAGGTTGGTGTAGAAACAAAAAAAAAAATAGGAAAACCCTTCTTAGGGTGTGTGCAGCCAGTTCTCCAAGCAAAGCAGGGGTGTCAGCTGAGTCAGGACAGACAGGATGCGGTTGGGGAATGTGCAGCAAAGTTGTCCACACCCACCGGGTCAAACCTCAAGGCACAGCTTCTCTGAGCAGGCCAGACCTCCTTAGGAGAGACCCTGGAGCAATATCCATCACACAATGCTACAATCTCAGGGCCTGAGAGGAGACTGCAGAAACCTCTCCAGGAGTCCAAGTCAGAAAAAGAATGCAAAGGGTCTGGAGGCATTAATGGGTCCCACTGAGGTCCAGCTGCAGCACAGGCTGCTCATGGGCTCCTTGCAGGAGGGAATTGGAGACCAGGATTGCACAAAATCCTCACAGAGACTCAGTGTGGGAAGGAAAATGCAAAGTACCCTAAAACACCTTGGTTATCTCAAAGCATTAATGAGCGCCCCCCCAGTGTCAATACAGAGCAATCAAGGGACTCCTTAAAGTAGATAATTGGAGGTCAAGATTGCACAAACCTCTCCTGGAGTCGGTATCAAAAGGGAAACACCTAGTACTTGAAAAATCTGAAGTACCCTGAAGCATTAATGAGCCCCACTGAGTGTTGGTAATGATTAAGAATCTCCAGGGACTCATTAGAGCAGATAATTGAAGACCAGGATTGTAGGAAGCTCTGAGAGACTCCAAGGCAAGAGCAAAGGCCAAGGTCCTTTGAAAAACCTGCAGTCCCTGGAAGCATTCAGGAGCCCCCCAGGGCCATTCCTGACCAAGGCTCCCCAGGGACTCATGCCAGCAGATCCCTGAGGCCACCGGGGTGTGGGGCAGGGGAGGATGCTGAGGGCAGGACAAGGGGGTGACAGTGCCCAGCCTTGCTGGGGCTGTGCCAGGAGGCCCCAGTGGCTCAGGACAAGGTGTCTCCTCCCAGCCCTTGGTGGCACAGACGCTGCTGTGCCCCAGGGCACCAAGACTTGGCTTCTCCTGGGCACTGCCAGCCCTGCCAGGGCCCTTGGCCATGTCCAGCACAGCTTGTCCTGCACTGTCCCACAGCTGCTGCTGTGCCCCTGCAGGCTGCACACTCCCATCTCGCTGCCCCCCTGGCTCTGCCCTGCCACTGCCCACCCTGCCCTGACTTCTGCCCAGGCTGTCTCTGCAACCCCCAACCAATGGGCTGGGGATGGGCAAGTGTTCCTTAGGGCACAGGGAGGGGACAGCTTGGCTGGGGTGACCCAAGGGCTCTCCCATTGCATGCGATGTCAAGGGCAGCAATAAACTGAGGGCAAGGAAGGGCGTGAGATGGTCTCTGAATTTGTAGTGATCTTACACTCCTCCCTGATCTGAACATCCCACATTGCTTCTTTTGTGAAGCAGAGGTGGGCTTCTCCTACTGGGAAACTTTGGTATGCTGATGGAGCCCACCCTTTTTTCTAAATTGGTGGCTACCCAGTAACTTTTCCCATAGTAGTGCAAGTTTCTAAGTTGTGCTTATTATAGCAGGCCGAATAGATATGTGTGTGGAAGGCAAGGGTGGATACCGTGTGTCCACTGTACCGGATTGTCTGGTAAGGCTTGGAACAAGCATCAGCTCTGTTTCCTTTTATCATGATGAGCAATAGGATGACTCTCAGGACTATGTTCATCCCTCTGCCTCCCTCAAGGCCTACGGGGTTGCTGCCAGTAGCCGAGGTTTGTTTCATCTTCTCCTTCTCGGCAGCAGGGACTATGTCCTGGGGTGTCCCACTTTTGTCCTTTTCTTCTGGTGTTGTTTCTTACTTTTGTTCCAGCTTTTAGCTTTATCCCCAGGACCAGGTCCAGCAGTAAGAGCACGGTATACACAACCCTTTCTGGCACTCTTTTGCCAAAACCTTTGCTTTGGCTTTTGTTTTTTGTTTTGGCTTTTTTTTTTTTTTGTTTGCTTTGTCCCATTCTCAAATAACGCCCACCAATTGTGATCATTAATTTCGATTTCTCCTTGTGCTGATAGGGTATTAAGTACCTTAATAGTTTCCTTCTATTCATTTCTTCTACATTGGATACGTGATGCGAATGGGAGGTACCCACCATAGGAATGACTCCACCACAACTCGGTACAATATGGACACCTTTTCTTGATGAACGGGCTACAATCACACCCAGGTTCAGGACAGGTGACTTTCAGTCCTGACTGGGAGGCCTTTGAGAAGAATTGATCTGGTATCCACAGCAAGTCCTCCGAATTCGCACTTTGAGGCCTCTGGGCTCGGATGTCACGGTCCAACCTGTCTTGGCTTAATCGTATGTATGGCAAATCCTAGAGGTATGGTTTGAGCTAAAATTCTCTTCTTCCTTAATTCTCGCAAGTCTTTGTTGATTGTTATTATGTAGTTTTGAAGAGAAGGGTCCTGAACTAAGCCGGATCAAGGCGTACTCCTTTAGGGTAAGGCATACCATCCAGCATTTCATATGGTGAAATCCCTGTTTTCGAATTTGGCGTTGCCATGTATTAGACAGGGCCAGTGGGAGGCACTTTGTCCATGGCATTTTAGTCTCAATCATTAATTTTGACAGCTGCTGTTCTAAAGGTTGATTCATCATTTCAACTCTTCCAGAACTCTGAGGGTGCCAGGGTGTATGATACTCCCAGCTGATGCCTAGTGCCGAGGTCAGTAACTTCAGCACTGTAATAAAAACAACATAAAAATTGTTCATTAAAATAGAAGGACTACCAAGAGTTCAATAAAATAACAAAGAATAGAACCAGATCTGAGAGGGCACAAGTCATGCACCCGTAGTCCACAAGAATGTCTTGATTAGTTTGAGCTGAGTTAATTAACCATACCTAAGTATCCATTCTTCAACGTGTAAAAAGGATCTACTGATAAGGCAGAGGTTCTGCCGGGAAGAGGAGTCTTCTTCATTCCAACGACCACAGGAGGGCAAAGTACGACCCCTATCAACAGGCAGTGCAAGCGCAGACACGATTGCAAAAGGGACACGTACACCAGAAACAAGGGGTATAAAACCCAAAGGACTGAGAGAGGAAAGTGCGCGCCGTTGGTAGAGTGCTAACTCCCGGCCGCCCAGCGCTGCTTTTGCTTGTTACCGCTTGCTTAATAAATTCCCCTTGTTGATGTTCAATTGGCTCTGAGTCAGTGTGTGTGACAAACACTTATAACAAGCACTTCCAATGTAAAGTGTGTCCCTGGTCTGAGTCTATTGCTCGGACCAGCCCATACCTTGGTATTATGTGTTCTGTCAATATTCTGGCTACCACTTGTGATGTGTCTCCAGCTGCAGGGTATGCCTCTACCCAGTGGCTTAATTGGTTTACTATTACTAGTAAATATGTCTATCTTCCTATTTTTGGTGATTCTGTAAAATCTATTTGTATTCTTTCAAAGGGTCTGTAAGCAGTTTTCCATCCTCCTGACGGACCTTGTTGCATACCTTTTTTTATGAATTTTCTGACAAGTTAAACAACCTTGTCCTTGCACTACTCTCGAAGATCTGTCTATAAACAATTTTTCTCCATCCTTAAGTTTAACGTCTTCCAAGTCAGGTCTAGTTTTTCTTTGTAATTCTATAATGTCCACACAATTATATTTTAAGTTTTCTCCTGGTTCCCCATATAGGAATTGTGCAGGACTTTGAGCAGTTGTTGCTTTTAGCTCTAAATTTGGGGAAGTAATTAGAATAGCTTCATATTTTAATATTTAGGCATCGGTTAGCCATTTCTCAGCTTTTTGATTCAGAATTCCCCTGACATGATTGTTATAAGTGTTTGTCACACACACTGACTCAGAGCCAATTGAACATCAACAAGGGGAATTTATTAAGCAAGCGGTAACAAGCAAAAGCAGCGCTGGGCGGCCGGGAGTTAGCACTCCACCAACGGCGCGCGCTTTCCTCTCTCAGTCCTTTGGGTTTTATACCCCTTGTTTCTGCTGTACGTGTCTCTTTTGCAATCGTGTCTCCGCTGGCGCTGCCTGTTGATAGGGGTCGTACTTTGCCCTCCGGTGGTCGTTGCAATGAAGAAGACTCCTCTTCCCGGCAGAACCTCTGCCTTATCAGTAGATCCTTTTTACACGTTGAACAATGGACACTTAAGTATGGTTAATTAACTCAGCTCAAACTAATCAAGACATTCTTATGGACTACGGGTGCATGACTTGTGCCCTCTCAGATCTGGTTTTATTCTTTGTTATTTTATTGAACTCTTGGTAGTCCTTCTATTTTAATGAACAATTTTTATGTTGTTTTTATTACAATCCCTCCTTTTTTTTTTTCTTTCATAATTTGTTCATTAAATCTTTTTAATTCTTGATAGCTCAATGCAAGCTCTTTTCCCACCTCCTCATTATTTAAGATGTGCTCGTATTTAGCTTTAATTAACATCAGGTGAGCAGCTTCTAATCGCCTTTTTACAATTTCTATGATCTTATTAAAGATGCAAGGTCCGAAAGTTAATCCGAACACCAGAAATAACAAAGGACCTGCAATTGTAGATAGCAGAGTAGTAAGCCAGGGAGAACTGTTAAACCAAGTTTCATACCAGGACTGTTGAGCTTCTCTTTCTCGCCTTTTTTGCTCTAGCCTTTCTCTCAGTTTAGCCATTGTATCTCTAACAATCCCGGTGTGATCTGCATAAATGCAACATTCTTCTTTAAGTGCTGCACACAGTCCTCCTTGCTGAAGGAAGATTAAATCCAGCCCCCTTCGGTTTTGTAATACTACCTCAGATAAAGATCGAACAGATTTTTCTAAGGCTGTGATTGATTCTTCTATTCTAGCTAAATCTTCATCTACTGCTATCCTTAATGTATTAAATTCTGTTGTTTGTCTCACTAGGGAAGCTATTCCTGTACCAGCTCCCTCAGTGCCCACCAACATAAGTGTGGCTACAGTAAGAGCTGTAAAGGGCTCTCTTTTTTGTAAATGATGTTCTGGGGTATTTTGGGCTTGATATACATATTCCTCTGGATGGTATATAATTTTGGGGTCTCTTTTACCACTGGGTTAGGACTGACACCCACTAGGTCTTTTGGAGCTATTTCTTTCTTTATTAGTATTAATCTTCCTCGGTCTGTGCCAGGTTCCCAAAATCGAATTCACCAGATTTTCCCAGTATTTCACCCTGGATCCTGTGGATTGGTTATGTTAAGGTAAATCATCCAACAGGTATTTCGATTTCTCCCTTGCACTGTGTCATCATATCCATGTTTGGGTATTTGACATCCAGGTTGCCCTCACCTGACTCTAAGGTATCTGTCTTGGCCTGCCCCCGGTTCCCAATCAGAGGCAATAGTTTCGCATCCCCAATATGCACAATAGTAATGTCCAGGCCAATTGCAATAACCCCATCCTGGATTTGAGCTTGGGCACTTATAAAAGGCCTTAGATTGTACTTGTCTTTTGTATGTGTTATCAGTCCCTGCTCGAATAATTGAGCTCAAATGTGTTTGGAAGCTTGGGGCTGCAGTTGTAATTGTTGAGTTTATAACTATCGAGTCTTCTATTTGTATCAAAGACCATTTGAAAGGTTGATGCTTGTTCGCATAAGCATCTACTTGGCTGATTTGTATATATATTACAGCTAAAATTCCCATAACCTGCCAAGAAGGGTGTGGTCCTGGTGGATTTTTATTTTTAATTCCTTTGTGTTTTAATGTGAATTTTTTTTTTTTTTTTGCACCCCCCCTTCTGGGTCTATGAGTGATTTCTGGGATTTAAAATCCTTGAGGCAGTTCTCGGAACATTTCTGAATTGTTCCAGTCTGTGGGTTCTCTCCTCCACCTTTTCTTATCCCTCTGCCTCGCTCGCCGACTCGGTTGCTTCGAGCCGCGAGGGGAACCATCTTCTCGGCAGCAAGGATATTCTTCAGGAGGGCCATGTCGTTTTTTTGTTGCCTCTTTTTATAAGATTCCCAGTTCTTATCCTTCACTTGTGGTGAAGAACACCAGACCCCAGGTACTGCTTTTCTACAATTTCCCTTAATGATTTTAGCTATGAAAGGAACTGGTTCATTAGGATGGAAGCAATAATTTTCTGACTTTGCCCCCCCTTGTGAATACCCTTCCCCTTCATGTAAAATCCTTTTAGTAAGCTCCCGTTTTAGTTGATAGCAATTCTTACAAACACTGCTAGGTGGACTTCCTCTCTAACAATGGACCCACCACCGTTCTTGGCAAATTTTACAAACAAAACATACAAATGGATAACAACCACAATCCTTGTTCGAGCAATATGTCTTGAAATATCCAGTTATCAAGTAGTTACACTTAATTTCGCTGTCTCATTGTACCCGAACTACCTTCACAGTGTTCATTTAAGTCCGTTTTAGGGTGACTCTAAGATCTCCTGGAGCGCTGGTTACTTTCCAGGGTTCCTCGGAGGAGGGGTGTATAGGTCCTTTATCCTGCTTGCATGAGTCCAGCCTTTTTCCGCGGTTCTGATGGCAGTTTCTGTGGTAACACAACATAGGGACCTTCCCAAGTTGGAGTTAACGTATTTTCTTTCCATGTTTTAACCAAAACCTTATCACCCACTTTTATATTGTGAATTGCTAAGTCAAGAGGAGGTCTTTGTACCAATAATCCAGCTTTTCTGAGTTTATCACGAGCTTGTGTCAGCTGTATTATGTAATGATTAATTTGTTGATTACTTATCTCGGGATGATCTGCTGCGGCATCCATACTATACGGCATTCCATAAAGCATTTCAAAGGGGGAAATCCCTACATCAGTCCGGGGTTGAGTGCGTATATTTAGCAAAGCTAAAGGTAAACATTTTACCCAAGATAATTGTGTTTCATACATCAGCTTGGTTAGTTGTTTCTTTATTTCTCCATTTATTCTTTCTACTTTCCCCGAACTCTGTGGGTGCCAAGGAGTGTGATACTTCCATTTTGTCCCCAGGGCTGAAACAATTTCTTTAGCGATTTTAGATGTAAAATGTGCCCCCCTGTCTGAATCTATCACCTCTATTAACCCATATCGAGGGATGATATCTTCTAGCAAAATTTTCACCACTGCTTGTGTAGTTGCTCTAGAGGTAGGAAAAGCTTCTACAAAATGGGTTAAATGGTCAATTATCACTTACAAATGTTTGTATCTCCCTACCTTAGGCAAATCAGTAAAGTCAATTTGAATGTGTGAAAAAGGTCTGTACGCTAAATCCCTTCCCCCAGCTTCCCGTTGTCTCCACTGCTTCTTATTCACCTTTTGACAGGTTAAACATCGTTGTGTGACCTGTTTGGCTAAGTTATACATCCCAATACAGACATATTTAATAGCAAAATGATCTATCAAGGCTTGTGTACCCCAGTGAGTTTTGGAGTGGATGGCTTCCAAAATTCTTCGGGCTACCGGTTTTGGAAGAACTTCGCGACCGTCTGGCAATTCTCGTTTATTTCCCTTCTTCACTACCCCCATTTCATTCAATTTCTGTTGTTCTCTCTCAGTGAATGTGAGTATTTGAATTGGCCCGTGATAATAACAATGCGTCTTAGTGGGGTTCAAACAGACACATTCTATCTTATCTATTTTGGAATCTTCCCAGCAAAGCATACAAGGTAATTTGTTTAAATCTTTTTCACAAAAGGAGCAATTTCTCTTAACTCCTGCAGCCTTTTCTTTTAATACCCTGAGGGCTGCGGCCTTTGCTTCGTGATCTGCTAGGTTATTTCCCCTCACTCGATTGTTTACTCCAGTCTGGTGCCCTTTTACATGGACCACAGCTATTTCAGTGGGCCACCTTAGAGCCTGTAAAACCTTCCTTACTAAATCTTCATGAATTAATCTTTTTCCTTGGGAACTAATTAAACCTCTCTCTTCTCAAATTTTTCCAAAGGTATGCACCACCCCATAAGCATATTTTGAGTCTGTAAAGATTGTTCTTGCTTTTCCTCTCAATAATTTCAGTGCTCGCCATACAGCATACAATTCACAAGCCTGCGCTGACCACACAGAATTTAGTGGTCCTGATTCTATTACCTCTAGGGTCTTTCTATTAATTACTGCATAACCAGATTTTCTCCTTTCTTCAACTACTCGGGAAGACCCATCCACAAACAGTTTTTCCCCATATTCTAATTCTTCCTCTTCTAGGTCTGGTCTGATTTTTGTTTGTTCTTCTATTACCCTTGAACAATCATGCCTTAAGTTTTCACTCGGTTCCCCATATAAAAATTGGGCGGGATTTTGGAGAGAGGTAGTCTCTAAGCTCAATTTAGGAGAAGATATAAGGATCTTTTCATATTTTAAAAGCCGAGCATCAGTTATCTATTTGTCTGCTTTCTGTTGGAGGACCCCCCTTATGTTGTGAGGAGACAAAACATGCAACTCTCCCCCGAAAGTGATTTTTACAGCTTCTTCTACTAACAGAGCAGCAGCCACTATCGACTGCAAACATGTTGGCCAACCCCTTGATACTGGATCTAGTAATTTAGATAGGTAGGCCACAGGCTTTTTACTACCAGCCCAATCCTGGGCTAACACCCCATATGCTGTTCCTTCCGTTGTGTTTACAGAGAGATAAAAAGGCCTTTTTAAATCTGGGAGGCTTAATACAGGTGCATTTACCAACTCTGTCTTGAGAATTTGTAATTTGTCTTCATCTAACTGATTCCACTTAAGTAAACCAGTCTTGGTTAATTTTTCATATAAAAATTTTACTTTCCCACTAAACCCCTCAATCCATTGTCTACAATATCTAAATAATCCCAGTAATTGCCTCACCTCTCGTTTTGTTTGTAGCCTTGGCATAGATAAGATCCCTTTTATTCTATCCAGATCTATCTTTTTCATTCCTTGCTTCAGCCTGTATCCCAGGTATTTTACTTCTTCTACAAATTGGAGTTTAGATTTTGATACCTTCAGTCCTTTTAAACTAAGGAAGTTCAACAGCTTTATGCTCTCTTGCCTTACCACCCATTCCTCTTTGCCAGCAATCAACAAGTCATCCGCATATTGAATCAACACGGCCCCTTCTCCTAACTTATAATCACTTAGTAATTGTTCAAGTGCTTGGCCGAACAAATTGGGGGACTCAGTAAATCCTTGAGGAAGAACCGTCCAGCGAAGCTGCTGTTTTCTATGAGTATCTGGGTCTTCCCACTCAAATGCAAAATAATCCCTACAATTCTTTTTCAAGGGGCACGCCCAAAAAGCATCTTTTAAATCTATTACACTATACCATTGATTATCAGGTCCTAATTGGCTCAACAGGGTGTAAGGGTTTGCTACTACGGGAAATCGTTCCACGGTTCTTTTATTAATTTCCCGTAAATCATGTACTAACCGGTATTTCCCATCAGGTTTCTTAACAGGGAGAATGGGTGTATTAAAAGGGGACATGCAGGGTTCCAACAATCCTTGTTTTAGAAGTCTTTCAACTTCGGGTTTTATCCCCATTTTCCCTTCATCTGAAATTGGATATTGCTTAATCTTTACTGGAATGTCAGGGTCTTTCAATGTCACTTCAAACGGTTCTATCTCCAATCGACCCACAGTGTCGGGGGTATACCAAACTTCTGGGTTTATTTCCTGTTCATCCTCTACTCGCAATGGACATAATTTTACTGTTAATCGTTTATTTTCTATACTAATTTCAATTCCTAATTCTACCATAAGATCTCTTCCTAAAAGATTGTAATCAGCTTCAGGTACCAACAGGAGGGTTCCTAAACCCAATTTTGAGCTGCTTTCAAAAGCTACATCTTTAATCACAGGTACACTAAAAGGTTCTCCCTTCGCTCCCACAACTTGGATTCTTTCTTTTGATATTTTACATCCTAAAGGGAGGCTTTGTACTGTGGACCTTTCTGCTCCAGTGTCAATTAAAAACTCAATTTCCTGTTGCTGGGGACCTACTTTCAGCTTTACCAGGGGCTCTGATCTTTCTCGGGTCCCCAGCAAATAGAGCCCTTGACCCCCCTAATCTTCCTTAAATTCTTTCTCATCTGCAATCCTTTTCCGACAATCTCTCCGAAAATGCCCTCTCTTTCCACAATAATAACAAGTCCCCTGGGTGCCCTCCTTTTCTCTAGGCACATTTCTGGTTCTAGGAGGGCCCGCCTTCGAGGGGAATCGACTAGTTGTTACCCGTTGCCCCTCACGTACTACTGCCATCATTACTTTAGCCTGCTTCCTGTGTCCTTCTTCCTCTCTCCGGACATACACCTTCTGCGCTTCCCGCAACAATTCATCTAAACCACGATCATGCCAATCCTCAATTTTCTCTAACTTTTTCCTGATGTCAGGCCAAGATTTTGCTACAAATTGAGTTTTTAATAACACTTGACCTTCTGGAGTATCAGGATTCACTCCGGAATATAGTTGAAATGACCTTCGGAGCCTCTCTATCCATTCAGTAGGGTCTTCATCTTTCTTTTGGCTTTCACAGAAGGCTTTATTTACATTTTGTCCCCGAGGGACAGATTCCCGGATTCCTTGGATTAGGATAGTTCTTAAATCTGCCATATGGGCTCGGTGCTGTGGATTTTGCTTATCCCAGTTGGGGCATTGCAATGGCCACTTCACATCAGCTTGGGGACCTGCCTGGTGGTCCCTGTCCCACACCCTCATTCCCGCTGTTCTGATCATTCTCCTTTCCTCAGAAGAGAACAAAATTCCTATGATAGACTGCATTTCATCCCACGTATATATATTGGGACCCAAAAATTGATCAACCCTTTCCGCCACCCCAAGGGGATCTTCTAGCAAATGTCCCTTCTCTTTCTTGAATTCTCTAACATCTCCAGAATTAAGGGGCACTTCTACATAGCCTATGCCCGGTATTTGGGCAGGCTGCCCCTGTTGTCCAGCATTTGGATTAGGGATCATCCCCAGGCCCACTTCTCTTAATGGATACAGGGTTGGACCTTCTCTATCCCTCCTAGACTGGCTGCGAGTGATCCTTCGGTTATCTTCGGATCTTAACTCGTGGTTCCCCAATTCTCGTTCCCCGGATTCTTCTTCATGATCTGACTCTAGGACTTGTGCCTGGGGAGGTGGGGGAACTGGGAGAGGAGGAGATATGTATGGCGGGGGGGGAGCAGTCGGGACCTCCTCGGATCGTTTAGATTTCTTTTTTCCTCCCCAGGTGTTTAGGGCAAACAATCCAGTCCTAGTTTCTCCCACTATCCAAAGGGCAGCATATTCACTTTCTTCCAGGCAAAAAGGTTCTTTAGAGTTTACATAAATATTTAATGCCTGGCAAATCCAATTTTTGGAACTTCCGAATACTGGCCAAAACAGATTATCCCCACGGATCTGTTTCCCTCCCCACACCTCCATACAATAATGTATCATTTTGACCTTATCCTTCCCTTTCCTAGAAGAATAATCATTCCAATATTTAATCATCATCATCCCTAACGGACTGTCAGGGGGTATCTGGGGGAGCTTTACTGGGGTCCCCTTACCCATGGGATCAGAGGGCTTGCTTTTCCCCTGTCCCATCTTCCAGAACACCAACAAACACTCACACACACGTTTCCCTCTTTTTGTGGCCCAGACCCTCGCGGGATTTGGGAACCGCACTACTCAGAGGTCCGCACTCACTTCGCCCACATTGGACGTCTCATTTGCTGTGTCCTGGGATACCCAACCCCAACCGAGCGGATTCCCAAATATACTTACGCTTCCTGCGTCTTCGCCCGGGGCTTCGTGCACAAAGATTATGGGGTTACCGGTTTTCCTTTGCTTGTTACCAATTTAGGGTTCGTCGGTAAGGGTCCAGGAGGGTGGACGCAGCACCAAGGCCGCTAAAAGCGGGGCGCCTCCCTGGTGGAGGTCTCCCACCGGGTTGCCCTTATCCGAGTCACGGCACCAATTTGTTATAAGTGTTTGTCACACACACTGACTCAGAGCCAATTGAACATCAACAAGGGGAATTTATTAAGCAAGCGGTAACAAGCAAAAGCAGCGCTGGGCGGCCGGGAGTTAGCACTCCACCAACGGCGCGCGCTTTCCTCTCTCAGTCCTTTGGGTTTTATACCCCTTGTTTCTGCTGTACGTGTCTCTTTTGCAATCGTGTCTCCGCTGGCGCTGCCTGTTGATAGGGGTCGTACTTTGCCCTCCGGTGGTCGTTGCAATGAAGAAGACTCCTCTTCCCGGCAGAACCTCTGCCTTATGAGTAGATCCTTTTTACACGTTGAACAATGGACACTTAAGTATGGTTAATTAACTCAGCTCAAACTAATCAAGACATTCTTATGGACTACGGGTGCATGACTTGTGCCCTCTCAGATCTGGTTTTATTCTTTGTTATTTTATTGAACTCTTGGTAGTCCTTCTATTTTAATGAACAATTTTTATGTTGTTTTTATTACAATGATGAGGGGAGTGTACCATTAGGGGTGCCCCAGAGGTGACTTTTTGGGCTTCCTCAGTTAAAAGTGCTGTGGCCACTAGGGCTTGTAGACATGAGGGCCAGCCCCAACTGACAGGGTCTAGCAGTTTAGAATAATATCCCACTGGCCTTTGACTGCTTGCCCATTCCTGAGTGAGTACCCCATATGCTGTTTGATCAGAGGTGTTTACAAATAACTGAAATGGTCTCTCCAAATCCGGGAGACTTAGTACAGGGGCTTGAATTGAATCATGTTTGACTTTTTAAAAACTTTTGTCATTCACCTTTGTCCATTTTCTTAATAAATTATTTTCTGCCTCTGGCAGTAACAGTAGATTTGTAATTCAATTCTGCTCTGGGTCTCAATTTGCATATATTTAATAATAAGGACTCAAAATGGTTCACTTTTTGCTCCCATCACAAGTGCTGTTTCTCTACTAGGTTTGCACGTTTTTGGTAGGTGTTTAATTGTGGATATTTTTTTTTGGCTCTTGTATCTACTAAAAGTTCCACCTCCTCTCCATGGGGACCGATTTTTTAAAAATTATTTTTTCAAGGGCTCTTTCGATGGTATAGTCCCCAATACATACAGCCCTTGACACCCTTATTCGTTCTTTTGGAACATTTTTTCATCCCGTATCCTCTCTTTACAATTTTTTTTTTTTTTTTTACTATGACCTTTCTTGTTACAGTAAAAGCAGGTTCGACTTAGTGAATTATTTCCTGCCTCATTTCCTTGTTTCCGTGGGGGTTTTCGTGTTTTCCCTCCCCCTTTCTTCCCTGGTGAGTAGGATACTTAATGTAGATTGTAATTCCATCCAAGTACACATACTTGGTCCGAGGAATTGATTTAGTGTCTCAGATACCCCTATAGGATCTTCCAATAGTTTTCCCATCTCTTTTTCTAAGTTTCTTACCTCCCCTGTGTTCAAGGGAACATTTACAAATCCAGTTAATTCAGTCTGTTGTCCCGCTAATGGGACTTCCCTCAGGGGGTAAAGGGGAGCCTTTGTGTCATTATCTCCCTCCTCTCTGCTGATCCTATCGCTCCTGGTATTTCTTTGACTCCAGGGAGTCCTTTGAGCTATTGGAGTACCAGAAGGGGAGGGAGCAGAGACATTGGGGGGGGGGGAGGGGGGGATCGCCTGTATTTTTTTGTATTATATGGAGGTGGGAGATTATCAAGGGATTCCCAGGTAACCTTTTTTGTTATCCTCATCCTCTTTTTCCTTGACCGTACATCCCGAGAATGGTTTATGCTGTTCTGTCCACAGAGCAGCACAGTCACATTCCTCTCTGTTAAATGGTTCTTTACAAGCATCCTAAGTGTTTAATGCCCCACAACTCCATTTTTTTCTTTACTTTTTCTTTTGTATAATTCCCTTGTGTCCCAACGTCATTCCCAAAGTGCTGCCCGGTGGTATTTCTGGCAACCTACTGGCCTTCTTTTTTCTTTTTTTTTTTTATTTTTTTATTTTGTTTTTAAGAACTTTGAACCCTTCGTGGGTTGTTTGGACTTAAAACCTTCCTCTTTCTTTGTCCTATTTTTACCTCAAAGGACTATCTTGAGGTATTTGTGCTTCCTCTTGTATTCCACCCGGATCCTGCCTCTCCTTGGGTCAGGATGGGAAGGAATTCTGCCTCTACCTGGGCTTGGGATGGGAAAAAGCAGCTTTTTCCCTCTTCCCCCGTGACTCCTGTGTTGCTCTCCAATCTTTCCCCCCCCCAAGTCCCTCCCCCCAAGTCCCACCTCTGCCTGGGTTGGGATGGGAAAAGAACCTGGCCTCTACCTGGGTTAGGATGGGAAAAAGCAGCACTCGCTTCGTCCCTTCACCGGCCGGGCCCCTGGCGGGAAACCAGAACCGCGGACAGAAGGACTCCACACTCGGTTCGTGGAAAAATCCACGTCTCGTTCAGCAAGCACACAGTCACCTCCACCAAACCAGACAGTCACTTACGGCTTCGACGCTCCTGTCTGGGTCTGCGTGCACAAGAATGACAGGTGATTTTGCCGTGATCTTCCGGGGAGTTTTTTTCCTTGCTCAGTCTATATCGTGAGGTACGTCCATGGGTCCTGAGAACCACTGAGGAACCGGGGCCGTGGGAGCGGGGCGCCTCCCTGAAATTGCAGTGCCTCTCAAGGCTCCAAGGATGTCCCAGGTTTCAGCACCAAATTATTATAAATGAGAAACAAAGTCTCGATATTTAGCAAAATTTAGATTGCTTTATTTGGTATAGACGGAGCAAGCAGCGCTGGGGAACGTGAGGGGTCAGCGCCCACTCCACGCTCCGTCGAACGTTGGTTGGCAGCTCCTTTTTATAGGATGGTTCTCCTTGTAGTCTCGGGACAGTTTGCCAAGCAGCCATGTGGTCTTGGTAGATAAGGAACAGTAGACATGGGGGTCTTGTCTTAACAGCTGAGTTGCAATTGATTACACCAAGGCAGGAAATCTGGTAGTGCAAAATCTTTTAGGCTGCAATTGATTATACAAATGCAGGAAATCTGATTTTGCAATATCTTTCAGGCCGTCGGAAACCCCCGTTTTACAAACTGGTATCAGATACAATTTAATAAAAAATCATAATATTCATAATAGGGGGATTTAAACAAAATTATTTAATCATATGTATTTTCTCTGTCTAATGTCCATGCTTCATTTCAGACCTGAGTATTCTGGTTTATACAAACCCAGCTACTTTTATGATTGACACGAATCTTTTATCAATTATCACACATGGAACAGGTCTGGCTGGCTTGGCCTCCCAGGGGCTACCTGACAGGTCTGGCTGCCCATGGAATGTCCAGGGCTGCCTCTCATCAGTCTCTGGAGCACTGGGGCTCTGTGCCTTCCTTCCTAGGGAAAAGAACCGGCCTTCTTGTCCTTCCTGACCATGACCTAAATTGGAATTTGGCCTCCCAAATTCCATATATCCAAGGATTGCTCCCAGACAAAAGTAGCCAGGATAGACAGGTCAGGCTGGCCTGGTCCTGAGGTGAATTTCTCAGACTATGAGCAGAATTGGTTTATTTGCCAACATCTTGGAGAAAGTCCAGAGATCTCCTGGGATGGGGTTTGGAGGCCTCAAGCACATGACCACGATACAGGGACAAAGGAGCTCTGTGCTCAGTGGAGTGGAGGCTGAGGATGGTGGAGGAGAGCCCTGGGAGTGCCTGAAGGGTGGTTTCAGAGATGGTGGATCCTTTTGACATGGCAGAAAACAGCCAGAGATAGAAAAGATTAATGCCAAGGGCCGCTGGGGAGGGCCAGACTGGACCCAAGGAGAAAGGAATTTCTCTGCCAGGGCAGGGCTGTGGTGCAAGAAATCCCCCAGAAAGAGTGTGGAGCAGCCCAAGGCTTTGTGTGGCCAGGCAGAGGCAGGCAGGAGGCAGAGCTGGCAGCAAAGGAAGGGGCCAGCGAGGTGGGGCAGCCGGGGGCTGAGGACAGCCTGCAGGGACAGAGGGGCAGGGCATGGGCACCGTAGGACAGCCTGGGCTGCAGAGGGCACAGGGATGGGCAGCAGCTGAAAGGCCCTGCCAGAGCCAACTCCTGCAGCACTTTGGCCATGGCTGCTGGCCCCGGGAAGAGCCCTGAGCAATGAGGGAGGGACAGGATCTGCCTTGCCAGGGACTGGGGCTCAGGCTTTGGCCTTTGCATTCCTGAAACACATCCAGGTGAGCTCAGCACCAGGGACACCTTTCTATTTCTTGTCCCCACCTGCCATCAGTGCCTCCAGGGTTCAATGATTTTGAAATTGGAGACTTTAAAAAGTCCACTTTATTGTTTAAGAACATTTTCAATTTCATTTGTCTAAAATGGAGTTGCCATGAGCAAAGTGCACTTGTGTGGGGACCAGCAGGTCTGACTGCCCTGGGCACAGGGAGCCCAGTTTTCCCTCGGAGCTCCCCAGTGTGCAGGCTGAGAGCAATGCTGAAGATGAGGCAGCAAGACAAACCAGAGCTCAAAAACAAAGAAGCTGCGCCAAGATCCCCCCTAGGAAGAGAAGTCATATTGGTGAGATTCCCAAGAAATTAGACCAGAAATGACCAAGGGAAATCTGTCCCAGCTTGTCATTGCCTTCTTTCTACAGTCTCCAATGCCCGGAGTGAAGAAATGTCCAACAGCAGCTCCCGCAGCCACTTCCTCCTGCTGGCATTGGCAGACACGTGGCAGCTGCAGCTCCTGCACTTCTGCCTCTTCCTGGGCATCTCCCTGGCTGCCCTCCTGGCCAACGGCCTCATCATCAGCGCCGTAGCCTGCGGCCACCACCTGCACACCCCCATGTTCTTCTTCCTGCTCAACCTGGCCCTCAGCGACCTGGGCTCCACCTGCACCACTGTCCCCAAAGCCATGCACAATTCCCTCTGGGGCACCAGGCCCATCTCCTGTGCAGGATGTGCTGTACAGCTCTTTTGCTTGCTGTTCTTTACCACAGCAGAGTAGTATCTCCTGACCCTCGTGTGCTACAAGCACTACGTGTCCATCTGCACACCCCTGCACTAGGGGATCCCCCAGGGCAGCAGAGCTTGTGCCCACATGGCAGCAGCTGCCTGGGCCAGTGGCTTTCTCCATGCTCTCATGCACACTCCCAGTCCATTTTCACTGCCCCTGTGCCGGGGCAATTCCCTGGGCCAATTCTTCTGTGAAATGCCCCAGATCCTCAAGCTCTCCTGCTCCAAATTCTACCCCAGGGAACTTGGCCTACTCATGGGTGGTACCTGTTTAGCATTTGCTTCTTCTGTATTCATTGTTTTCTCCTATGTGCAGATCTTCAGGGCCGTGCTGAGGATCCCCTCTGAGCAGGGATGGGATAAAGCCTTTTCCACCTGCCTCCCTCACCTGGCCGTGCTCTCCCTGTTCCTCAGCACTGTCATGTTTGCCTACCTGAAGCCCCCCTCCATCTTCTGCCCATCCCTGCATCTGACACTGTCACTTCTGTACTCAGTGCTGCCTCCAGCCCTGAACGCCCTCAGCTACAGCCTGAGGAACCAGGACCTGAAGGACACCCTGAGGACAATGATCACTGAGTGGTTTTCAGAAGCAATGAACTGTCATTCTTCTGCATAGCTGTTACTAAGTTACTCATTAATGCCCACTTTGTGTCCCGTATTTTTGCTGCTGACACAGGTGTTACACTTCTGAGAACTTGCTCGCACCAAAATCTTGGACTGTTCAGGCAAATATTTCAGTATTTGCCTTTCTAGTGTGACCCAGAGACTGTAGAAATGGGGAGCTCTAGTACAGTAAGTGTGTGCTGAAACAACAGAAAGAACTCTGTGTTGTCTTGTTTGCCTGACATCTTTCCTCCCTGACATCTCTGGAGCTGCAGGGTCAGTGCCTGTGGGCAGAGCAGGGGGAGAAGAGTCCCAGCAGAACAGCATTGCCAGGGAGCCCCAGGGCTTCTCCTGTGTAACCTCCTCTTCCTTCACTTCCACACTCCCCTTCAGAGCCCCTGTGCTGGTTTAAGGCCTCAGGGCTCTCTCAGCTTGGTCCCTGCCCTGCTGGGTGACTGTCCAGAGACTGCAGGCAAGGACAGGTTGTGGGCACTGCTGGGACAGAGCTGGGCTCTACAACAGCATTTCCATGGTGCAAGGGCATGTCCCCGGAGCAGGGCCCGAAAGCTTCAATCTTCTTCCCAATTTGTTCTCAAGAATGTGCCCAACACAGTGCCCTGGAGAGGAAATCAGCAGTGAAGAGAAAAATGTGGCAGTGTTCAGGGTGGTGGCCCCCAGGTGTGCCCTTGCAAAGGCAGCGCTGCTTCCAGCAGTGGCCTCTCAGCCCAGGTCACAGAGGTTGCTCTTCCCTCCATGGTGGGACATCAAGTGACCGGGTCAGGAGTCTGTGTTTGCAGTGCAAGGACAAGACACAGCCCTGAGCATCCTCTGTGTGGGGTGGGGGTGGGGACGACGACGACATAAACCCAGGGAGCACAAACACCTTCAGCTCTTCCTGGAGTTTCCAGAGAGTAAGGTCCCCTGGGAACTCCTGAATGCAGGGCTGGGATGAGCTCCTGTGCCCAGAGCTCCCCGTGTCCATCCCTCCGGCCGTGGGGCACCTGGGGCAGGGGCAGGGCAGGGTGACACCCGCAGGGCTGAGCTCCCTGCCAGGCTCTGGCAGCGGCAGCAGAGCCCAGGGAGCCGCTGCCCGTGCTGCAATGAACTGTCTGTGTGTGTGCCAGGGAAGGACTCGTGTCCCTGGATGCCCCTGTGGCTGTGAGCGGGGCATGAGCCCAGCTCAGGGCTGGGCACCTGACAGAGCCCTGACATTGCTGGCTGTGCCCAGAAGAGAAGGCTTAGGAAAGGTGACCATGGTTAAACCTCTCTGTCGATCAAGTGACAGCCAAGTGTCTGTCACTGGCCCTCCTCAGTCAGACAACAGGAGAAAATAAGCTGAAAACCTGTGGGTCAACAGAAAGAGAGATTAATGGGCAGGGCAGGGCAAGGAAGTAAAAAGCAAAGGCCAAATGCAGAAGCAAAGGAAACCACAGGGAGGCAAGAATTCAGTAGATGTAGTGGTTGCTTTGGAAGACAAACGTATTAATAGAGAAAATTCAGAGACCATCTCACGCCCTTCCTTGCCCTCAGTTTATTGCTGCCCTTGACATCGCATGGAATGGGAGAGCCCTTGGGTCACCCCAGCCAAGCTGTCCCCTCCCTGTGCCCTAAGGAACACTTACCCATCCCCAGCCCATTGGTTGGGGGTTGCAGAGACAGCCTGGGCAGAAGTCAGGGCAGGGTGGGCAGTGGCAGGGCAGAGCCAGGGGGGCAGCGAGATGGGAGTGTGCAGCCTGCAGGGGCACAGCAGCAGCTGTGGGACAGTGCAGGACAAGCTGTGCTGGACATGGCCAAGGGCCCTGGCAGGGCTGGCAGTGCCCAGGAGAAGCCAAGTCTTGGTGCCCTGGGGCACAGCAGCGTCTGTGCCACCAAGGGCTGGGAGGAGACACCTTGTCCTGAGCCACTGGGGCCTCCTGGCACAGCCCCAGCAAGGCTGGGCACTGTCACCCCCTTGTCCTGCCCTCAGCATCCTCCCCTGCCCCACACCCCGGTGGCCTCAGGGATCTGCTGGCATGAGTCCCTGGGGAGCCTTGGTCAGGAATGGCCCTGGGGGGCTCCTGAATGCTTCCAGGGACTGCAGGTTTTCCAAAGGACCTTGGCCTTTGCTCTTGCCTTGGAGTCTCTCAGAGCTTCCTACAATCCTGGTCTTCAATTATCTGCTCTAATGAGTCCCTTGAGATTCTTAGTCATTACCAACACTCAGTGGGGCTCATTAATGCTTCAGGGTACTTCAGATTTTTCAAGTACTAGGTGTTTCCCTTTTGATACCGACTCCAGGAGAGGTTTGTGCAATCTTGACCTCCAATTATCTACTTTAAGGAGTCCCTTGATTGCTCTGTATGGACACTGGGGGGGCGCTCATTAATGCTTTGAGATAACCAAGGTATTTTAAGGTACTTTGCATTTTCCTTCCCACACTGAGTCTCTGTGAGGATTTTGTGCAATCCTGGCCTCCAATTCCCTCCTGCAAGGAGCCCATGAGCAGCCTGTGCTGCAGCTGGACCTCAGTGGGACCCATTAATGCCTCCAGACCCTTTGCATTCTTTTTCTGACTTGGACTCCTGGAGAGGTTTCTGCAGTCTCCTCTCAGGCCCTGAGATTGTAGCATTGTGTGATGGATATTGCTCCAGGGTCTCTCCTAAGGAGGTCTGGCCTGCTCAGAGAAGCTGTGCCTTGAGGTTTGACCCGGTGGGTGTGGACAACCTTGCTGCACATTCCCCAACCGCATCCTGTCTGTCCTGACTCAGCTGACACCCCTGCTTTGCTTGGAGAACTGGCTGCACACACCCTAAGAAGGGTTTTCCTATTTTTTTTTTTTTTCTACACCAACCTACAACAGTTTTGATTGCTCCAAACAACGAAAAGTTCCCCACTGAAAACAGACACCCTCCTCAAGTGTGTGCCAAGCCCCAGGCAGCACCAAGACCATTCCAGAGCTGCCCTGCCCAGCTGTGAGGGTGGATTAGCATCCCAAGGTGCCCTGGGCCATTGCAAGGGACTGTTGCCAGGGACACTGCACTGACCCCCACTAGTGGGTTTGGGTGCCAGGGCAACCCTCATCAGTTCAAGTTGCCTTGGAAACCACCCCAAGGAGCCATTTGTGCAGTCAGGTTCCATGGGCACTTGCATGCAGACCTGTTGGGTCCTCAGCTGCCATGGCAACCCTGAGGACAAAGCGGTGCCGGGGCTGGTCCAGCTTCAGCTGCACTGACACTCATTGATGCAGTCAGGTGCCATGGCAACAGCCACAGAGACCCCTTCCTCACTTTGGTGCCACGGCAGCCAACGCCTGGAGCCATTGTGATGGCTGCTTGTCATGGAAACCTGCCCTGGGCCCCTTGCTCAGGGCTGCTGTCACTGCCCAGAGCCAGAGGGGATCCCTCGCTGGGGGCTTGTGCCATGGCCACCTGCCCTGTGCCGCGCTGGCTGGGCAGGCGCAGCGGGACCAGCAGCAAACCCCAGGGCCAGGGCCAAAGGCCAGCTCAGCCAGACAGAAAGGTCAGCTGGGCACTGTTTCCATGGCAAGCCTCACTGGGACAGGACACCTGGGTCACCTGGCATGGCACTTGCCATGGAAACCCCTTGTAGGGCCTGATGCCACGGACGCTGGCACCGAGACACTGCTGGGGTCGGGTGCTGAGCACAGGCTCCATCACACACAGATGGTTTTGCTCTTGCTGAGCTTGCACAGAGCCAAGGCCTTTCCTGCCCCTCGTCCAGCCACGCTGGGGAGGGGCTGGGGGTGCAGGGGAGCTTGGGAGGGGACACAGCCAGGACAGGTGACCCCAACTGACCCGGGGGAGATCCCGGACCATGGGACATCATGCTCAGCGTATAAAGTGGGGGGAAGAAGGCAGAAACCAGGGGACATTTGCAGTGGTGGCGTTTGTCTTCCCAGGTAACTCCTAGGCACGATGGGACTCAGTTTCACCAGTGGCCAGGGTCAGCACCAAAGACACAGACACCAGCTGAAGGAATTGCGTAATTTATATAACGCAAAACTGCAAAGAATCACAACAGGAGAAGCTCAGCAATGCACCCAGACATCACTCCCAAGAAGTGCCCGCAGTGATTAAGAAAGATCCATCAGCAGTTCCCCCCAGACTTTACCATCACCCAGATGCACACATCAGCTGGGGGAAGCTGTCACAGCCAAGGACTGCAGAGCCACTCCCGGACACTGGGAATTCCTGCAGGTGCCTCCAGCCACAGCTGAGGCTTCCAGCCCTGCTGAGAGAGGGCCCAGCTCTGATGGTGTTGAACAGAGAATCTGACAGCACTCCTAGTGCAGGAACATGGGTTTAAGTCTCCTGTTTGGTTCCTCCCAATGCCTGGCCAGGGCTCAAGGAGGAACCAAGGGAGTTCACTTGGACCAAACACCCCCAAACAAGGCCAGATGGGACCTTGTTGGATTTCTAAATGCTGAAAGGTAAATCCTTCTTTCACCAATACACAGATACAGAGATCGTATTGCTAAAAAAGCCTCAATGATGAGCAGATAAAAATATAACATTTGCTTGGAAGGTGCATCTAGAGGTCAGCTTTGGCTCAGGGCCTGATGTTCGGGCCTTGGTACTTCAACCAGTGCTTTGACCAAGGCATGAACTACAACCTCCATAACAATTCCTTCAATAATGGATTCTTGGATTTAGGTATGAGGCACAAAGGCATCACCTCTTGTTCTTCAATTAAGCATTAATTGAAGAACAGTTCATTACTCAGAGCTGTAATTTGCAACTCTTTTAAAACATGCCTAATTAGTTGCTCTTCTCTGTTGTTTCTCAAATCCCCACTTTCTCTTGAGACTGTGTCTCTCTTGAGACAAGTCTCAGTGCTCCATTTCCCAGCACAAAGTGTCACAACAACTCTAACATGGAATCATTACACACCAAGGGCTCACACTGCAATGTTTGCAGTGACTGCCACAAATGCATTTCACAGCAGCCTCCAATTTGGCAGGCATGAAGGCAATCTCAGCAAGAAGAATTTTCTTCTTTCTGCCACTCTTCTACTGCTCTTCCTATTGAGGTGATTCCTGATGGCTGCACTTCAGACTCATCACTGATAGAAGTGCAACATTCCTGTCCCGTCATAGCCCAGGCTCCTCCTTGCCCAGCAAGCAGATGATCCAAGGCCATGAGGTTCTGTAGAGCCCCATTTGTGTTTGTTGGAGCTCACAGGATGTGCTACTGGATATTTGCACAGTATCCTTTTCTACTTCTTCAAATAATCCATGTAGCTCATTAATGTGAACTCCATAGGACGAGGCAGTGCTCATGGGGCACAGGGTGAACCAGAGTCTTTGGCTTTCTGAGACCAAAGGCACTCTGTGGGGGGAAATGTTCTCTCGGCCCAAACTCTTCCTTCTGCTTGTTGCTGAAGTACCCCCAAGGGAGGCATCAACACTGCCTGAAAAACAGGACCCAAACACATTGAGGGAAGCCTTTACAGGCATTGTCTCTGCACATCCAGCAGGTCCCATTCCCAGTACCAAAGGTCTGATTTCCCATTTCCCACTGTGGGCTGCTGATGCATCCAGGGCTCCTCCCTGTGCTCCTCTTCTGTCCCCCGTGCCTTTGGGCCACAGCAGTTTCACAGTGGCCCTGCAGCTGGCAGTGCTCTAACACTGACCCTGACCAGCTCCAGCACCCCAAGTTCTATGGACATTGGGAGTGATGGCAAAGCACAGAAATCCTTTCACACTGGGGCCTCTAACTCCAACAGGGTTCAGTTTCTACTGAAGGGAAATCTTAGTGAACCCTGTGAAGCTGATCATTGTATTCCTTTTTTGCACAGCACAGTTTTCTTTAACTGTCCCTGCACTGACTCTGTTAGGAGTCAGAGCCCATGGACAGAGCTCTGGCCACCCCACAGGGTGGGCCCTCCAAGGGACCCCCATTCCTCCCAACATTAGTTGAGGACATACCCAGCAATTACTTACATAGAGTATTTTGGCTACTAAGATCTTTACATTTTCAGAACAATTTCAGGACTAATCCCTGATGAAACTCTACAGGTGTTTCTGGCAAACAAAGATTCTGGCTGACTCTCAAGACACAACTTACAGACATAAGCACTACTTTAGTGACAAGGTGACTAATTCTTTTTCCTCAGTCTCATCCGGGTTAGGAACAGTAATTCCACTGTCCATGCAGCTGGTGCCCATTTAATTCCAGAATAATGTCCCGAGGGACCTTTGCTGTTCAGCTTTCCCGCGCTGTCTGCGGGTAACAAGGCTTGCTGGGGTCCTTTCCCCTTTGGCTGGAGAGGTGCCGGGTCCCAGGCCCTGAGGGACCCCCAGGCTCCTGGCTGGAATTCGTCTGGAAGTGCCTCAGTGTCACATCAGCCTTCACATGGAGCCCCGTGGATCAGAGCATTTCCCAAACGGGACCCTTGGGGCAAACACGCAGATGTGGTCTGGCACGATCTCTAAAACAATATCCCAAAACATCCACTTGTTCTCACATAGAGCACTTGGCTGCAGGGACATATTGCCAGGTTCCAGCATTCCAACAGTCTTGTCTTTCCCCAGAGCTGTTCCTGCAGCTGGCTCGGGAGGGCCACTTGGCCTCTCCACCCACACTTTGGCTCCATTATTAGGACTGCTGCATCCAAAGCCTTGATCTCCACAAACAGTGCTGATTTGAGCTGGATCTCCTTCCTTCACTGATGTTTCGAAAGCTGGAAGATCAATAATGGTGCTACTGTGCCACAGGGCTAAATCATCCAATCTTGTTCACTATTGCTGAAAAGGATTACTTTGATTTCTCCTTGACAATCTGCATCAATTCCTCTTCCCGTGACGTGAACCCTTTGCAAGGCCAAGCTCCAGTGAGCAGTTCCCCAAACAAAGTGTCCTGGAGGAATCTGAACTCCTCTTTCCGTATTGATAACTCTCATTTGCTTCTGATTTATCCTAATTAATTCCAGTGCATCACAGTCCAGCCCTGCAGCCTCTGGGGGGCCCTGTCAGGGGCCGTGGCACCCAGAACAATTTCCCAGGAAGTCCAAGTCTCACTGGCCATGGTTGTATTTGCAAACCGGGAGCAGCCATGCACATCCAGGGCCTTTCCATTTCCCAGTGGGCCCATTGCTAAGGGTAGGGAGCACATCTGGGAGTTGGCTTCTCCATCGGGACAGCTTATCAGCTCCTCATTTTTTCAACTGCTCTTTTAACAAACATTCATTTGTCCAACCAATGCCGCAGCTTGTGGATAGCCTGCTGTATGAAAAACCCAGCAGTCTTAATCACTGTGTTTTCCACACTAACAAAAAACACATTCCACATCACAGTGTCAGCAAACCCCATGAAAGCAGCCAATTTCATCCCTTCCTCCTGTATTCATTATAAACAGTCTCACAAAGTTTGCCGTGACGTTGATGTCCTTGTTAAAGCTTTTCTGTAGGGTATTCAGTGTTACATCCCTGAGCAACCAAAGCTAACACACGAGTACTGTCAGCATTATTTCACATTATTATTATTATTATTTATATAAAAATAAAAATATTATTTCATGACATGTAAGATATGCGTACACATATGTATGTATAACACAGTAACATTATTATATCACAAGCACAATGAAATTCAAGCTCAAGATTAAAACTTTTTCTGTGTCTCCATGTGGGAGTGTTCCAACACAAATTGTTCCTTCTGTTGCTGCTGTTTCCAATATGCTCTTAACAAAATCCCTCCTCATCCTCCCAAACCCACAAGTTCTTTTCCTTTTTCCATATGCAATTTTGGGATGCATTTGAAGACACCCACTGGTTCAGCCTCTTTTAACTCACGGCTCCACTGCTCCCACGGTGCTCTGACCTCAGCCCACTCCTGAGACACACAACTCTAGGGAAGGGCTTCGCATCCAGCAATTTCCAACGGGACGGACTCCTTACATTTACATTTTTAAAGTGACATTTTGTTGTGATCCAGCCAGACTACGCCACTTTGCTTTTACCAGTGGGCAAGGTCAGCACCAAAGACACAGACACCAGCTGAAGGAATTGCGTAATTTTCTAAAGTTCAAAGCAGCAAAGAATCACAGAAGGAGAAGCTCAGCAATGCACCCAGACATCACTCCCAAGAAGTGCCTGCAGTGATTAAGAAAGATCCCTCAGCAGTTCCCCCCAGACTTTACCATCACCCAGATGCACACATCAGCTGGGGGAAGCTGTCACAGCCAAGGACTGCAGAGCCACTCTCGGACACTGGGAATTCCTGCAGGTGCCTCCAGCCACAGCTGAGGCTTCCAGCCCCGCTGAGAGAGGGCCCAGCTCTGACAGCACTGAAGAAACAAACTGACAGCGCTTCTAGTGCAGCAACATGTGGTTTCATTCTCCTCTTGGCTCACACCCAGAGCCTGGCCAGGGCTCAAGGAGGAACCCAAGGAGTTGGCTTTGACCAAACACACCCCAAACAAGGCCAGATGTTGGATTTCATGGCCTTGTTCGGCTTCTAAATACACAAAGGTCAATCCACCTTTCACTCATGAGTGCATACATCTATCACAGCGCTCATGTCCGTGCATAGTTTGGTCATGTGTGGATACAAAGATAACATTTGGTTGGAAGGTTCATCCAGAGATCCCCTTTGGCTCAGGGCCTGGTGTTCAGCCCTCAGTCAGGGCCTCTTGTCCAGCCTTTGGTACTTCAGGCATGTGATTTACTGCTGGGCTTGACAGTGCTGGGTGAACAGCAGGACTGCATGAGCTCTGAGGTCTTTCCCAACTGGAAGGATTCTGTAATTCCAGGATTCCATCTGCTGCATTCAGCTAGGTCCATGTTAGCAGCATTCCTTGAGTCCAAAAGGCCCCTCTTGGTCAGCCCTTGTGGCCTAAGGCTCCAGCTCCTTTAGCTCCTGCTGCTAAGCTGCTCAGGCTGAACGAGAGGGCTCAGGGAGAAGAAGAATACAGCTCATGCAATTCCTTCTGGGACGCTGAGAGGGGAGGGTGTGGCACCAGGAGCATTGTTTGCTGTGGCCTCCTCTCTACCCTTCAGGCCCTTCAGTGCTTTGAAGCAGCCAAGAGCTTTCTTCAAGGGTGCAAGGAAGCAGCTGTTCCTGCTCCCAGCTCTGGCTCTTCCCACTCTCTGACCTTGACTGGTTTTGTCCCTCTGGCTGTGCCCTCTGCTCCCCCTGTGCTTGGTGGCTGCTGCCCAGGACTGTGGCACTGGCACACATCAAGGGCTCCAGCCCCTCCTTTCTCTGCCCTTGCAGCTGCCTGCTCACAGCAGCCTTTTCCACCTGGAAGCTCCCCATGGAGAGGGAGTCCCCACCTCTGTTCCCTGCACAACCTCCAGGATGCCAGCGCTGCCATCTCCAGTCCCTGCTGGCACTGAGGGCTCCCAGGTGCCCCAGGCTGCTGTGACACCACTGCACACGGCAGGGAACAGTGCCAGGGGCTGTGCTCAAAGTCAGGTCCATGTGCTGCTGCTGCTGCTGCTGCTGCTGCTGTGGGTGTCGTTTTTTTCCAGCCCTGCCCAGAGTCAGGGATCAGATCCAGGCACTGCTGCTGCTCCCTCGGGATCAGCCACAATTTGGCTGTTGCTGTCAGTGCCAGCAGAAGCGGTGGCTGGAGCAGCGGGTGCTGACAGTGCCCCAAGCACACACAGGGGTCCCTGGGCTGGGGGTTGGGAGCTGGGAGGCAGCTGCCCCTTCTTCTCCCTCTGCCCCTTCTTCTCCCTCTGCCCCCACAGAGCTGGGCCAGGCACAAGGGGGGCAGCACAGCAAACAGGGAGCCTGCAAGTCTCTTCCAGCCCTGTCTGCTGAGAGTTTGGCCCTTGGAGCTCCAGGTGGACAAAGGCAGCTGCTCCTGGTCCCTCTGTGTGTCCCTGTGTTCAGCTGTGCTGCTCCATCAGTCCGTGCCCAGCAATGGGAAAAGCCTCAGGCCTGCAGGGCCAGGAGCTGCTGGGCTCTGCCTGGGCAGCTCAGCCAGCGGGAAGGAGCTGCTCCACACGGGAACCAGGAGCGAAGGACACTCCTGTTTTAGGAGAGGATTTCTGTTCTAGGAAAAACAAAAAACATAGAAAAGGAAAAAAAAAACACAGAAAACATGTGAAAGATACAAACAAAACAACGTGTTAGTGAAAAGTAGTCCAGACCTTTGGATAAAGGGGCAACCGATCTTTTTAAAACAAGGACTAAGTTATTTACTTTAGAAACGTGCTGATGGTATGGATCCATCTTACTGACCTCAGCAGCCTATTTAAAACGATGTTGGGGTTTATTTCCAATATTGTTATTTTCAATTGTGGTTGAAGCAAGAGGAAATTGCTTTGTGCCCTGCCAGCTCCAAGCAGGACTGGGAAACTAAACTCTGTCAAACCCCAAATCCTTTTTGAAGATGCCCTTCCTTCTCACCCTTCAAATGAGGTGCGCTGTTCCCTCTGAAATTGTCAGTGATTTCTTCAAGATGGAAAGACCCACTTACAGCTTTTTGCTCTGGTTTGGAAGTGCAGAAGGGCAACTCTCCATCCATCAGCTCCAGACTGCACTGCCTTAGGAACACGGCCCACTCGCCAGGTTTTGCCCACTCGTGGCACTTCTAGAGGAGGAAGAAATTGCACAATTGCTACGGCACAATTCCAGACAAAAAGGAATGGAGACAGACAAAACATCCTGTGGAGATCCAGGCATTCAGCTGGGACCGTGGAGAGTTTGGGTTCTTGCCAATTGGGTGTGTGTCCCTAACTGCAATCTCTTGGCCTGCAGGAGAGTCTCCCTCACCTGCAAAAGCAGAAAGCTCAGGCGGTGTGCTGGGAACGGGCTCGTGTGATGCAAAGCTCTCAGAGCCCTGTGAGGGCAGAGCGGGCCCAGCCGTGCCCAGGGCTGAGCCCAGCAGAGCCCTGGCACGGCCCAGAGCTGCCTCAGCATCCGCAGAGCCCGGCTGCAAGGAGAGAACCCAGAAACCACCCCTCAGCTGAAGGCTCCTGTCCCCCTTGTCCCAACCACGAGCAGTGCCCAGGCCATGCTGCCTGTGCCCAGAGCTGGGCACAAACCTCCCAGTCACTGCTGCCTCTGGGAGCAGAGCACGAGGGCAGGACACGTGCCCAGCCTGCAGCCAGCCATGGCACATCCAGCCCCTCAGCAGCTGCCCAGAGCCAAAAAGCACCTTGGCAGCCCACTGAAGAACTCCTTGCATCTACTCCAGCAAAGGGGGAACCTTTGGTTGCCAGCCAGGGGCCAGGCCATGCCCAGATCTGGGAGCATCCCCCTAGCTGTGGACTCACCTGCACACTGGGCGTGGAGCGTGTCTTTGAAGAAGGTGCCAGAATCAAAGTCCATCATCTCCTGCTGCCAGTGGCCAGGTCGAGGAAGAGGCTGTCAGCCTTGAGGTTGTCCTTGCAGCAGCTCCACGTGGTACAGCTTCTCCAGGGGCTGCTGCTCCTTCCCTGGGGGCCAGACCAGGCTGTCAGTGTTCTGCCCAGGGACTCAGCCATCACTGAAGCAGGACAAGTAAAACCAGGATGCATGGTGGCCGCCAGTGCTTGCAAGACCAGCCCAGCTCCAGAACGGACGTTCCCATCTGATGACCCCTGCTCCATGGTACAGGCAGGAGAAAAAAGTCTGTGTTTCTTTGCTTCTTATCACCAAGACACGTGTGGAGCTGTTTGATCCAGGCTCCCGGATCAAACGGTGCCTGTGAATCTCTCCCATCTTCTAGGGCAGGTGAACACCCTGCAGCCAGGGGTCATAGAAGAGATCTTCCAAAGATGGCCTGTCCATGGAGTGCATGCATAAACACCATCTGATAACATCTTGGCACTCTGGGGAGAGAAACCACAAATCACCGGTCAGCTGGAGGAGGATCCTGTTCACTTTGCCCCACTGTTCCCGTGCCCAGGCTCTGCTGGATCTGCTCAGAGCTGGGCCTGAGCTTTGCAGTCAATTCCCTGTTTTGGAGGAGAGCAGGAGAGCAGGACATGTGCCACATCCCAGAGATGAGGATTCACCTTGAGAGAGCCCTCGTGGGAACATGAGCTGGCCCCAGACGATGTCCCGGCCCTTCTTGAACGGGTGCTTCCCGCAGACCATCTGGTACAGCAGGATACCCAGGGACCAGACCGTTGCTGCCTCGCCGTGGTAGCATTTCAGGTGGGTCCACTCTGGGGGGCTGTAGGACCGTGTCCCTATGGAATACAGATGGAGCTCATCACGGGGATGCTGCTGCTCCCAGCGCCTCGCCCCAGCATCCCTGGGACTGGGGGGACCGCACCAGTGGCACAGGAGTGACCCGCTGCCTCGTCACCAACACCTGACTCCGGCGTACAAAAAGGAGGGACGGAAAAGAAACCACTGGTGTTGGGAGAGGGCAGCAGAAGCCCTGGGAAGGCCCAACCATGACACCCAGAAAAAAACCCACCCAGGGGTGGGAAAAACCCACTCTCCTCTCTGCTTGCATTGCCCCCAATAAACATTAACAAGCCAAGGCAAACAGGGGCAGCAAAGCAGTCCAAGCCCTTCCTCGCCTGCACACCAAACGGAGCCGTGCACGGGTCTGAGTCCCCTCTCTGCTCCCCCCAGGGGGTTTGTGTCGGGCTGGCTGCCCCAGCTCCAGCCACGGCTGAGTGGGTGGTGAATGCCGTTGGCAGGGCTGGGAGCTGGCTCCCCTCTGATCCCCACTCAAAAGCAACTTTTGGTGCAGGAGAAGCAATCCCATGACCTGCAGCAAAGCGGGGAATCCAAGCGGGGTGCCACAGTCAGGCTGGGCCATGAGATGCCCAGGGGCATCCCCCAGGCTGGGCTCACCTGCAAACTGGGTGTAGAGTGTGTCCTGGAGGAAGGTGCCACAGCCAAAGTCAATCAGTTTGGCCTGTCCGGTGGCCAGGTCGATGAGGATGTTGCTAGGTTTGATGTCGCGGTGCAGGACCCCGCAGCTGCTGCAGTGCCGCACGGCCTCCAGCACCTGGCGGAACAGCCCCCGCGCCTCCTCCTCCGGCAGGGAGCCCCGAGCCACGATGAAATCCAAGAGGTCTTGACATGGCTCGGGACGCTCCAGCACCAACAAGACGCAGCTGGGCAGCTCAAACCACTCCAGGAGCTGAATTACTCCACGGAACCCAGTGGACACCTTGTCCAGCAGCACGACCTCCAGGGGCGCACGGGCGCCGTTGGGCTGCGCGAGGACCACGATGCCGTCAGTGGGGCTGAGGCCGTGCCAGGGCTCTGGAACGCCTCAGCCAGCCCGGGATGCTCTGCATCCCCCGCTCAGCCCACGCCCGCTCTCCTTGCAGGGCTCCCGGCGGCTCCCAGCCTGCCGGGCCCCGGCTCCCCGCCGCCCGCAACGCCCCGGCTTCTGCCGCTGGCCCCGCTCACTCACCAGCTCGCCCCAATGGCGGATGCGATCCCGCCGCACGCATTTGATGGCCACCTGCGAACCAAGGGGCAGCAGCGGGCTCAGATCGCCGCCCGGCCCGCCGCGTCCCGGCCTCCTCCTCCGCCCTCCATCTCTTCCTCTTCCTCCTCCTCCTCCTTCTCCTCCTCCGCCCGCCGCCGGCCCCGCCACTCACCGGGGCGCCGTCCGCGAGCCGGGTCCCCGAGAAGACGCTGCCGAAGCCGCCGCTGCCCAGCAGCGAACCCAGCCGGTACCGCTCCGGCAAGGCCCCCTGCGCCTTCCCTGCGGGCGACACGCGGCCGTCAGCGCTCGGCCCGGGGCCACACACGGCCCCCGACCGCCCCCCGACCGTCCCGGGCCGGGCATCCCCACCCGCCCCGGGCCCTGGCGGCTCGGGGCCGGCGGCCGCGCTGCCGAGCGGCGGAGCTCGGGCCGGGGAAGCCGCAGCGGAGGCGGCGGGAGCGGCCGCGCCGCGTGTGTCCTCAGCGGGCCCCTGGAGGAGCCGGGGCCGGGGCCGGAGGCGGGGCCGGAGCCGGGGTAGGGGCGGGGGTCGGGGCCGGGCTCGGGTTCGGGCTCCGGCCAGGCAAAGCCAAAGGGCAGCGATGCTGCCCCAGCCCCAGGCACTGATGCCCGCCCAGCACCGCCACAGCCACGAAAGCCAGAGCCGGGCAGAGGCGAGCCCGGGGTGGGACGGACGGGGCAGGTGACGGGGCAGCCCCGCCCGAGGCCGGGGGCGGGCCGGGGGCATGGCCCGGTCCGGCAGGGGGAGAGGGGGAGACGACGGGGGGGTCTGGGGAACGGAGCCCGGGGAGAAGGGATAGAATGAACAAGAAAGAGAGTAAGAGGGCTTGTAGACTCGCTGCTGCTGCTGCTGCTGCCGCCGCTGCTGCCGCTGCCGCCGCTGCTGCCGCTGCTGCCGAAGCGCCGGGGCCGTTTGTCCGCGTGTCCGCGTGTCCGTTCGCCGCTCGCCCCACACGCCCCATGCCCGAGCCCCGCGCGCCCCGGGGCAGCCCCTGAGTCTGTCCAAACACGGGAACTTTGCCCTGTTCAGCCAAGGCCCAGAGTCCTGACTCCCGCACAGTGACACAGCAATCCCCTCGCTCGCTGCTGTGCATTGGCCCCGCTGAGGCTCACACACTGCCGCCGGGGCACGTTCCCTGGCTGGAGGATTCCTGCCCCACCCAAGCACTGCCCTTATGTCTCCAGCATTGCTTTCCAACAAAGCCACGGGAAGGCAAACTCTCTGCAGCTCATGGTACTTTACAGTGTCTAAGACTCACAAGTCATCGACCAGGAATTGTAAGGGAATGCAGCCCTGACTGCAGCCCTCCCAGAGTAGATGACAAAAAGAATCTAAAACGGGGAAATGCAGGTGAACTGGGTGAACTTTGTCTGAAAGAAGGGTCATTTTTTTCTAATAATTTCTAGTCCATTCCCTCTGCTTTTATGCTTCTTACAAGGCCATTTGCATGCCAGATTCCTCATCAAAGGAGAACCCTGAGCTTGTGGAACTGCGTGTCTGTTCCTCTGCAGGGACACTCAGGGTGAGACAGGATGCAATTTTGAAGCAATTGTGTTAAAGCAAAACCAGTTATTAAGTAGAGATTGATGTCCTTGCCCCAAACCAACAACCGTGGGCAAGTCCCTTTGGCTCAGCCTGGCGCAGTGACCTTGAGGGGTGTCCCCACTGCAGGGAGGAAGGCCCCCGCCCCTCCAAGGAGGGAAATGTTGGGACACACTGCCGTTAAAATCTGGCACGGGGCTCTTCCAGTCTGAAGTGCTGCCCTGTCAGGCAGATGTGCCCAGGCTGTGCCAACTCAGCAGCTCTGCAGAAGTTCTCAGCGGTGGCACTTGGTTGTTCCTTTCTCTGGGCATTTTACCAGCTCTGGCACAGCTTCAGCTCCCTCTCAGGATGTTGATCTTGGGGATGGAGGAGTCAGACTGGTTTCAGCATTGTTGACCCCAAAAGCAGCGTGATCCCCCTCTTCATTTCCCACCGGGAGCTTTGCAAACAGAGCCTTGTTGGAGTTGTTTGAGCCCATTCCAGGCAGAGCCTCCTGCTGCAGCAGGAACTGCCTTTCCTGTGCCATGGCCAGGGCAGATCCCGCTGCAGGAAAAGGCCCAGGCCAGCCCCAAGACAGGGAAGGCCTCGGGCACAAGTGCAGAGTGCCGTGGTGGCACCTGTGCCAGGGAGAGCCTGAGACACCAAAGGCACCTTGGCAGCAGCAGCTGCTTCCAGGGCATGGCCACAAGCCTCCCTTGGCAACCCGGCCTGGTGGCCACCACTGCAGAGCTGCAGCTTCAGGGGTCATTTCTGGCTGGGCTCTGCAAAGCCACTCGTGCTCCAGGAACCTGACTGGGAAGCAATTGGCCCCAGCACCTTGGGGACAAGATATTAATGGCAAAACTCTTCATCCCTGCAGGGGCAGGAGAGGGACAGAGGAAAGGGAAGAGCCAGGCCCAGGGGACATGACTGCAATGGTGGTGGCTGGGAGGTCGGTGCCACTGCAGCAGCCTGGCTGGCCCTCAGCAGACATTCTGGCCACAAGAGTTGTGAGCAGCTCTTGGCCCTGCAGGGCTGAGGATTTTTCCCCTTTGGTGGGCACAGACTGATGGAGCAGCACAGCTGAACTCCTCCTGGCACTGTTCCCTGCGGTGTGCAGTGGTGTCACAGCAGCCTGGGGCACCTGGGAGCCCTCAGTGCCAGCAGGGACTGGAGATGGCAGCGCTGGCATCCTGGAGGTTGTGCAGGGAACAGAGGTGGGGACTCCCTCTCCATGGGGAGCTTCCAGGTGGAAAAGGCTGCTGTGAGCAGGCAGCTGCAAGGGCAGAGAAAGGAGGGGCTGGAGCCCTTGATGTGTGCCAGTGCCACAGTCCTGGGCAGCAGCCACCAAGCACAGGGGGAGCAGAGGGCACAGCCAGAGGGACAAAACCAGTCAAGGTCAGAGAGTGGGAAGAGCCAGAGCTGGGAGCAGGAACAGCTGCTTCCTTGCACCCTTGAAGAAAGCTCTTGGCTGCTTCAAAGCACTGAAGGGCCTGAAGGGTAGAGAGGAGGCCACAGCAAACAATGCTCCTGGTGCCACACCCTCCCCTCTCAGCGTCCCAGAAGGAATTGCATGAGCTGTATTCTTCTTCTCCCTGAGCCCTCTCGTTCAGCCTGAGCAGCTTAGCAGCAGGAGCTAAAGGAGCTGGAGCCTTAGGCCACAAGGGCTGACCAAGAGGGGCCTTTTGGACTCAAGGAATGCTGCTAACATGGACCTAGCTGAATGCAGCAGATGGAATCCTGGAATTACAGAATCCTTCCAGTTGGGAAAGACCTCAGAGCTCATGCAGTCCTGCTGTTCACCCAGCACTGTCAAGCCCAGCAGTAAATCGCATGCCTGAAGTACCAAAGGCTGGACAAGAGGCCCTGACTGAGGGCTGAACACCAGGCCCTGAGCCAAAGGGGATCTCTGGATGAACCTTCCAACCAAATGTTATCTTTGTATCCACACATGACCAAACTATGCACGGACATGAGCGCTGTGATAGATGTATGCACTCATGAGTGAAAGGTGGATTGACCTTTGTGTATTTAGAAGCCGAACAAGGCCATGAAATCCAACATCTGGCCTTGTTTGGGGTGTGTTTGGTCAAAGCCAACTCCTTGGGTTCCTCCTTGAGCCCTGGCCAGGCTCTGGGTGTGAGCCAAGAGGAGAATGAAACCACATGTTGCTGCACTAGAAGCGCTGTCAGTTTGTTTCTTCAGCGCTGTCAGAGCTGGGCCCTCTCTCAGCGGGGCTGGAAGCCTCAGCTGTGGCTGGAGGCACCTGCAGGAATTCCCAGTGTCCGAGAGTGGCTCTGCAGTCCTTGGCTGTGACAGCTTCCCCCAGCTGATGTGTGCATCTGGGTGATGGTAAAGTCTGGGGGGGAACTGCTGAGGGATCTTTCTTAATCACTGCAGGCACTTCTTGGGAGTGATGTCTGGGTGCATTGCTGAGCTTCTCCTTCTGTGATTCTTTGCTGCTTTGAACTTTAGAAAATTACGCAATTCCTTCAGCTGGTGTCTGTGTCTTTGGTGCTGACCTTGCCCACTGGTAAAAGCAAAGTGGCGTAGTCTGGCTGGATCACAACAAAATGTCACTTTAAAAATGTAAATGTAAGGAGTCCGTCCCGTTGGAAATTGCTGGATGCGAAGCCCTTCCCTAGAGTTGTGTGTCTCAGGAGTGGGCTGAGGTCAGAGCACCGTGGGAGCAGTGTAGCCGTGAGTTAAAAGAGGCTGAACCAGTGGGTGTCTTCAAATGCATCCCAAAATTGCATATGGAAAAAGGAAAAGAACTTGTGGGTTTGGGAGGATGAGGAGGGATTTTGTTAAGAGCATATTGGAAACAGCAGCAACAGAAGGAACAATTTGTGTTGGAACACTCCCACATGGAGACACAGAAAAAGTTTTAATCTTGAGCTTGAATTTCATTGTGCTTGTGATATAATAATGTTACTGTGTTATACATACATATGTGTACGCATATCTTACATGTCATGAAATAATATTTTTATTTTTATATAAATAATAATAATAATAATGTGAAATAATGCTGACAGTACTCGTGTGTTAGCTTTGGTTGCTCAGGGATGTAACACTGAATACCCTACAGAAAAGCTTTAACAAGGACATCAACGTCACGGCAAACTTTGTGAGACTGTTTATAATGAATACAGGAGGAAGGGATGAAATTGGCTGCTTTCATGGGGTTTGCTGACACTGTGATGTGGAATGTGTTTTTTGTTAGTGTGGAAAACACAGTGATTAAGACTGCTGGGTTTTTCATACAGCAGGCTATCCACAAGCTGCGGCATTGGTTGGACAAATGAATGTTTGTTAAAAGAGCAGTTGAAAAAATGAGGAGCTGAGAAGCTGTCCCGATGGAGAAGCCAACTCCCAGATGTGCTCCCTACCCTTAGCAATGGGCCCACTGGGAAATGGAAAGGCCCTGGATGTGCATGGCTGCTCCCGGTTTGCAAATACAACCATGGCCAGTGAGACTTGGACTTCCTGGGAAATTGTTCTGGGTGCCACGGCCCCTGACAGGGCCCCCCAGAGGCTGCAGGGCTGGACTGTGATGCACTGGAATTAATTAGGATAAATCAGAAGCAAATGAGAGTTATCAATACGGAAAGAGGAGTTCAGATTCCTCCAGGACACTTTGTTTGGGGAACTGCTCACTGGAGCTTGGCCTTGCAAAGGGTTCACGTCACGGGAAGAGGAATTGATGCAGATTGTCAAGGAGAAATCAAAGTAATCCTTTTCAGCAATAGTGAACAAGATTGGATGATTTAGCCCTGTGGCACAGTAGCACCATTATTGATCTTCCAGCTTTCGAAACATCAGTGAAGGAAGGAGATCCAGCTCAAATCAGCACTGTTTGTGGAGATCAAGGCTTTGGATGCAGCAGTCCTAATAATGGAGCCAAAGTGTGGGTGGAGAGGCCAAGTGGCCCTCCCGAGCCAGCTGCAGGAACAGCTCTGGGGAAAGACAAGACTGTTGGAATGCTGGAACCTGGCAATATGTCCCTGCAGCCAAGTGCTCTATGTGAGAACAAGTGGATGTTTTGGGATATTGTTTTAGAGATCGTGCCAGACCACATCTGCGTGTTTGCCCCAAGGGTCCCGTTTGGGAAATGCTCTGATCCACGGGGCTCCATGTGAAGGCTGATGTGACACTGAGGCACTTCCAGACGAATTCCAGCCAGGAGCCTGGGGGTCCCTCAGGGCCTGGGACCCGGCACCTCTCCAGCCAAAGGGGAAAGGACCCCAGCAAGCCTTGTTACCCGCAGACAGCGCGGGAAAGCTGAACAGCAAAGGTCCCTCGGGACATTATTCTGGAATTAAATGGGCACCAGCTGCATGGACAGTGGAATTACTGTTCCTAACCCGGATGAGACTGAGGAAAAAGAATGAGTCACCTTGTCACTAAAGTAGTGCTTATGTCTGTAAGTTGTGTCTTGAGAGTCAGCCAGAATCTTTGTTTGCCAGAAACACCTGTAGAGTTTCATCAGGGATTAGTCCTGAAATTGTTCTGAAAGTGTAAAGATCTTAGTAGCCAAAATACTCTATGTAAGTAATTGCTGGGTATGTCCTCAACTAATGTTGGGAGGAATGGGGGTCCCTTGGAGGGCCCACCCTGTGGGGTGGCCAGAGCTCTGTCCATGGGCTCTGACTCCTAACAGAGTCAGTGCAGGGACAGTTAAAGAAAACTGTGCTGTGCAAAAAAGGAATACAATGATCAGCTTCACAGGGTTCACTAAGATTTCCCTTCAGTAGAAACTGAACCCTGTTGGAGTTAGAGGCCCCAGTGTGAAAGGATTTCTGTGCTTTGCCATCACTCCCAATGTCCATAGAACTTGGGGTGCTGGAGCTGGTCAGGGTCAGTGTTAGAGCACTGCCAGCTGCAGGGCCACTGTGAAACTGCTGTGGCCCAAAGGCACGGGGGACACAAGAGGAGCACAGGGAGGAGCCCTGGATGCATCAGCAGCCCACAGTGGGAAATGGGAAATCAGACCTTTGGTACTGGGAATGGGACCTGCTGGATGTGCAGAGACAATGCCTGTAAAGGCTTCCCTCAATGTGTTTGGGTCCTGTTTTTCAGGCAGTGTTGATGCCTCCCTTGGGGGTACTTCAGCAACAAGCAGAAGGAAGAGTTTGGGCCGAGAGAACATTTCCCCCCACAGAGTGCCTTTGGTCTCAGAAAGCCAAAGACTCTGGTTCACCCTGTGCCCCATGAGCACTGCCTCGTCCTATGGAGTTCACATTAATGAGCTACATGGATTATTTGAAGAAGTAGAAAAGGATACTGTGCAAATATCCAGTAGCACATGCTGTGAGCTCCAACAAACACAAATGGGGCTCTACAGAACCTCATGGCCTTGGATCATCTGCTTGCTGGGCAAGGAGGAGCCTGGGCTATGACGGGACAGGAATGTTGCACTTCTATCAGTGATGAGTCTGAAGTGCAGCCATCAGGAATCACCTCAATAGGAAGAGCAGTAGAAGAGTGGCAGAAAGAAGAAAATTCTTCTTGCTGAGATTGCCTTCATGCCTGCCAAATTGGAGGCTGCTGTGAAATGCATTTGTGGCAGTCACTGCAAACATTGCAGTGTGAGCCCTTGGTGTGTAATGATTCCATGTTAGAGTTGTTGTGACACTTTGTGCTGGGAAATGGAGCACTGAGACTTGTCTCAAGAGAGACACAGTCTCAAGAGAAAGTGGGGATTTGAGAAACAACAGAGAAGAGCAACTAATTAGGCATGTTTTAAAAGAGTTGCAAATTACAGCTCTGAGTAATGAACTGTTCTTCAATTAATGCTTAATTGAAGAACAAGAGGTGATGCCTTTGTGCCTCATGCCTAAATCCAAGAATCCATTATTGAAGGAATTGTTATGGAGGTTGTAGTTCATGCTTTGGTCAAAGCACTGGTTGAAGTACCAAGGCCTGAACACCAGGCCCTGAGCCAAAGCTGAATTCTAGATGCACCTTCCAAGCCAATGTTATATTTTTATCTGCTCATCAATGAGGCATTTTTAGCAATACGATCTCTGTATCTGTGTATTGGTGAAAGAAGGATTTACCTTTCAGCATTTAGAAATCCAACAAGGTCCCATCTGGCCTTGTTTGGGGGTGTTTGGTCCAAGTGAACTCCCTTGGTTCCTCCTTGAGCCCTGGCCAGGCGTTGGGAGGAACCAAACAGGAGACTTAAACCCATGTTCCTGCACTAGGAGTGCTGTCAGATTCTCTGTTCAACACCATCAGAGCTGGGCCCTCTCTCAGCAGGGCTGGAAGCCTCAGCTGTGGCTGGAGGCACCTGCAGGAATTCCCAGTGTCCGGGAGTGGCTCTGCAGTCCTTGGCTGTGACAGCTTCCCCCAGCTGATGTGTGCATCTGGGTGATGGTAAAGTCTGGGGGGAACTGCTGATGGATCTTTCTTAATCACTGCGGGCATTTCTTGGGAGTGATGTCTGGGTGCATTGCTGAGCTTCTCCTGTTGTGATTCTTTGCAGTTTTGCGTTATATAAATTACGCAATTCCTTCAGCTGGTGTCTGTGTCTTTGGTGCTGACCCTGGCCACTGGTTAAACTGAGTCCCATCGTGCCTAGGAGTTACCTGGGAAGACAAACGCCACCACTGCAAATGTCCCCTGGTTTCTGCCTTCTTCCCCCCACTTTATACGCTGAGCATGATGTCCCATGGTCCGGGATCTCCCCCGGGTCAGTTGGGGTCACCTGTCCTGGCTGTGTCCCCTCCCAAGCTCCCCTGCACCCCCAGCCCCTCCCCAGCGTGGCTGGACGAGGGGCAGGAAAGGCCTTGGCTCTGTGCAAGCTCAGCAAGAGCAAAACCATCTGTGTGTGATGGAGCCTGTGCTCAGCACCCGACCCCAGCAGTGTCTCGGTGCCAGCGTCCGTGGCATCAGGCCCTACAAGGGGTTTCCATGGCAAGTGCCATGCCAGGTGACCCAGGTGTCCTGTCCCAGTGAGGCTTGCCATGGAAACAGTGCCCAGCTGACCTTTCTGTCTGGCTGAGCTGGCCTTTGGCCCTGGCCCTGGGGTTTGCTGCTGGTCCCGCTGCGCCTGCCCAGCCAGCGCGGCACAGGGCAGGTGGCCATGGCACAAGCCCCCAGCGAGGGATCCCCTCTGGCTCTGGGCAGTGACAGCAGCCCTGAGCAAGGGGCCCAGGGCAGGTTTCCATGACAAGCAGCCATCACAATGGCTCCAGGCGTTGGCTGCCGTGGCACCAAAGTGAGGAAGGGGTCTCTGTGGCTGTTGCCATGGCACCTGACTGCATCAATGAGTGTCAGTGCAGCTGAAGCTGGACCAGCCCCGGCACCGCTTTGTCCTCAGGGTTGCCATGGCAGCTGAGGACACAACAGGTCTGCATGCAAGTGCCCATGGAACCTGACTGCACAAATGGCTCCTTGGGGTGGTTTCCAAGGCAACTTGAACTGATGAGGGTTGCCCTGGCACCCAAACCCACTAGTGGGGGTCAGTGCAGTGTCCCTGGCAACAGTCCCTTGCAATGGCCCAGGGCACCTTGGGATGCTAATCCACCCTCACAGCTGGGCAGGGCAGCTCTGGAATGGTCTTGGTGCTGCCTGGGGCTTGGCACACACTTGAGGAGGGTGTCTGTTTTCAGTGGGGAACTTTTCGTTGTTTGGAGCAATCAAAACTGTTGTAGGTTGGTGTAGAAAAAAAAAAAAAATAGGAAAACCCTTCTTAGGGTGTGTGCAGCCAGTTCTCCAAGCAAAGCAGGGGTGTCAGCTGAGTCAGGACAGACAGGATGCGGTTGGGGAATGTGCAGCAAAGTTGTCCACACCCACCGGGTCAAACCTCAAGGCACAGCTTCTCTGAGCAGGCCAGACCTCCTTAGGAGAGACCCTGGAGCAATATCCATCACACAATGCTACAATCTCAGGGCCTGAGAGGAGACTGCAGAAACCTCTCCAGGAGTCCAAGTCAGAAAAAGAATGCAAAGGGTCTGGAGGCATTAATGGGTCCCACTGAGGTCCAGCTGCAGCACAGGCTGCTCATGGGCTCCTTGCAGGAGGGAATTGGAGACCAGGATTGCACAAAATCCTCACAGAGACTCAGTGTGGGAAGGAAAATGCAAAGTACCCTAAAACACCTTGGTTATCTCAAAGCATTAATGAGCGCCCCCCCAGTGTCAATACAGAGCAATCAAGGGACTCCTTAAAGTAGATAATTGGAGGTCAAGATTGCACAAACCTCTCCTGGAGTCGGTATCAAAAGGGAAACACCTAGTACTTGAAAAATCTGAAGTACCCTGAAGCATTAATGAGCCCCACTGAGTGTTGGTAATGATTAAGAATCTCCAGGGACTCATTAGAGCAGATAATTGAAGACCAGGATTGTAGGAAGCTCTGAGAGACTCCAAGGCAAGAGCAAAGGCCAAGGTCCTTTGAAAAACCTGCAGTCCCTGGAAGCATTCAGGAGCCCCCCAGGGCCATTCCTGACCAAGGCTCCCCAGGGACTCATGCCAGCAGATCCCTGAGGCCACCGGGGTGTGGGGCAGGGGAGGATGCTGAGGGCAAGACAAGGGGGTGACAGTGCCCAGCCTTGCTGGGGCTGTGCCAGGAGGCCCCAGTGGCTCAGGACAAGGTGTCTCCTCCCAGCCCTTGGTGGCACAGACGCTGCTGTGCCCCAGGGCACCAAGACTTGGCTTCTCCTGGGCACTGCCAGCCCTGCCAGGGCCCTTGGCCATGTCCAGCACAGCTTGTCCTGCACTGTCCCACAGCTGCTGCTGTGCCCCTGCAGGCTGCGCACTCCCATCTCGCTGCCCCCCTGGCTCTGCCCTGCCACTGCCCACCCTGCCCTGACTTCTGCCCAGGCTGTCTCTGCAACCCCCAACCAATGGGCTGGGGATGGGCAAGTGTTCCTTAGGGCACAGGGAGGGGACAGCTTGGCTGGGGTGACCCAAGGGCTCTCCCATTGCATGCGATGTCAAGGGCAGCAATACACTGAGGGCAAGGAAGGGCGTGAGATGGTCTCTGAATTTTCTCTATTAATACGTTTGTCTTCCAAAGCAACCACTACATCTACTGAATTCTTGCCTCCCTGTGGTTTCCTTTGCTTCTGCATTTGGCCTTTGCTTTTTACTTCCTTGCCCTGCCCTGCCCATTAATCTCTCTTTCTGTTGACCCACAGGTTTTCAGCTTATTTTCTCCTGTTGTCTGACTGAGGAGGGCCAGTGACAGACACTTGGCTGTCACTTGATCGACAGAGAGGTTTAACCATGGTCACCTTTCCTAAGCCTTCTCTTCTGGGCACAGCCAGCAATGTCAGGGCTCTGTCAGGTGCCCAGCCCTGAGCTGGGCTCATGCCCTGCTCAAAGCCCCAGGGGCATCCAGGGACACGAGTCCTTCCCTGGCACACACACAGACAGTTCATTGCAGCACGGGCAGCGGCTCCCTGGGCTCTGCTGCCGCTGCCAGAGCCTGGCAGGGAGCTCAGCCCTGCGGGTGTCACCCTGCCCTGCCCCTGCCCCAGGTGCCCCACGGCCGGAGGGATGGACACGGGGAGCTCTGGGCACAGGAGCTCATCCCAGCCCTGCATTCAGGAGTTCCCAGGGGACCTTACTCTCTGGAAACTCCAGGAAGAGCTGAAGGTGTTTGTGCTCCCTGGGTTTATGTCGTCGTTGTCCCCACCCCCACCCCACACAGAGGATGCTCAGGGCTGTGTCTTGTCCTTGCACTGCAAACACAGACTCCTCACCCGGTCACTTGATGTCCCTCCATGGAGGGAAGAGCAACCTCTGTGACCTGGGCTGAGAGGCCACTGCTGGAAGCAGCGCTGCCTTTGCAAGGGCACACCTGGGGGCCTCCACCCTGAACACTGCCACGTTTTCCTCTTCACTGCTGGTTTCCTCTCCAGGGCACTGTGTTGGGCACATCCTTGAGAACAAATTGGGAAGAAGATTGAAGCTTTTTGGCCCTGCTCCGGGGACATGCCCTTGCATCATGGAAATGCTCTTGTAGAGCCCAACTCTGTCCCAGCAGTGCCCACAACCTGTCCTTGCCTGCAGTCTCTGGACAGTCACCCAGCAGGGCAGGGACCAAGCTGAGAGAGCCCTGAGGCCTTAAACCAGCACAGGGGCTCTGAAGGGGAGTGTGGAAGTGAAGGAAGAGGAGGTTACACAGGAGAAGCCCTGGGGCTCCCTGGCAATGCTGTTCTGCTGGGACTCTTCTCCCCCTGCTCTGCCCACAGGCACCGACCCTGCAGCTCCAGAGATGTCAGGGAGGAAAGATGTCAGGCAAACAAGACAACACAGAGTTCTTTCTGTTGTTTCAGCACACACTTACTGTACTAGAGCTCCCCATTTCTACAGTCTCTGGGTCACACTAGAAAGGCAAATATTGAAATATTTGCCTGAACAGTCCAAGATTTTGGTGCGAGCAAGTTCTCAGAAGTGTAACACCTGTGTCAGCAGCAAAAATACGGGACACAAAGTGGGCATTAATGAGTAACTTAGTAACAGCTATGCAGAAGAATGACAGTTCATTGCTTCTGAAAACCACTCAGTGATCATTGTCCTCAGGGTGTCCTTCAGGTCCTGGTTCCTCAGGCTGTAGCTGAGGGCGTTCAGGGCTGGAGGCAGCACTGAGTACAGAAGTGACAGTGTCAGATGCAGGGATGGGCAGAAGATGGAGGGGGGCTTCAGGTAGGCAAACATGACAGTGCTGAGGAACAGGGAGAGCACGGCCAGGTGAGGGAGGCAGGTGGAAAAGGCTTTATCCCATCCCTGCTCAGAGGGGATCCTCAGCACGGCCCTGAAGATCTGCACATAGGAGAAAACAATGAATACAGAAGAAGCAAATGCTAAACAGGTACCACCCATGAGTAGGCCAAGTTCCCGGGAGTAGAATTTGGAGCAGGAGAGCTTGAGGATCTGGGGCATTTCACAGAAGAATTGGCCCAGGGAATTGCCCCGGCACAGGGGCAGTGAAAATGGACTGGGAGTGTGCATGAGAGCATGGAGAAAGCCACTGGCCCAGGCAGCTGCTGCCATGTGGGCACAAGCTCTGCTGCCCTGGGGGATCCCCTAGTGCAGGGGTGTGCAGATGGACACGTAGTGCTTGTAGCACACGAGGGTCAGGAGATACTACTCTGCTGTGGTAAAGAACAGCAAGCAAAAGAGCTGTACAGCACATCCTGCACAGGAGATGGGCCTGGTGCCCCAGAGGGAATTGTGCATGGCTTTGGGGACAGTGGTGCAGGTGGAGCCCAGGTCGCTGAGGGCCAGGTTGAGCAGGAAGAAGAACATGGGGGTGTGCAGGTGGTGGCCGCAGGCTACGGCGCTGATGATGAGGCCGTTGGCCAGGAGGGCAGCCAGGGAGATGCCCAGGAAGAGGCAGAAGTGCAGGAGCTGCAGCTGCCACGTGTCTGCCAATGCCAGCAGGAGGAAGTGGCTGCGGGAGCTGCTGTTGGACATTTCTTCACTCCGGGCATTGGAGACTGTAGAAAGAAGGCAATGACAAGCTGGGACAGATTTCCCTTGGTCATTTCTGGTCTAATTTCTTGGGAATCTCACCAATATGACTTCTCTTCCTAGGGGGGATCTTGGCGCAGCTTCTTTGTTTTTGAGCTCTGGTTTGTCTTGCTGCCTCATCTTCAGCATTGCTCTCAGCCTGCACACTGGGGAGCTCCGAGGGAAAACTGGGCTCCCTGTGCCCAGGGCAGTCAGACCTGCTGGTCCCCACACAAGTGCACTTTGCTCATGGCAACTCCATTTTAGACAAATGAAATTGAAAATGTTCTTAAACAATAAAGTGGACTTTTTAAAGTCTCCAATTTCAAAATCATTGAACCCTGGAGGCACTGATGGCAGGTGGGGACAAGAAATAGAAAGGTGTCCCTGGTGCTGAGCTCACCTGGATGTGTTTCAGGAATGCAAAGGCCAAAGCCTGAGCCCCAGTCCCTGGCAAGGCAGATCCTGTCCCTCCCTCATTGCTCAGGGCTCTTCCCGGGGCCAGCAGCCATGGCCAAAGTGCTGCAGGAGTTGGCTCTGGCAGGGCCTTTCAGCTGCTGCCCATCCCTGTGCCCTCTGCAGCCCAGGCTGTCCTACGGTGCCCATGCCCTGCCCCTCTGTCCCTGCAGGCTGTCCTCAGCCCCCGGCTGCCCCACCTCGCTGGCCCCTTCCTTTGCTGCCAGCTCTGCCTCCTGCCTGCCTCTGCCTGGCCACACAAAGCCTTGGGCTGCTCCACACTCTTTCTGGGGGATTTCTTGCACCACAGCCCTGCCCTGGCAGAGAAATTCCTTTCTCCTTGGGTCCAGTCTGGCCCTCCCCAGCGGCCCTTGGCATTAATCTTTTCTATCTCTGGCTGTTTTCTGCCATGTCAAAAGGATCCACCATCTCTGAAACCACCCTTCAGGCACTCCCAGGGCTCTCCTCCACCATCCTCAGCCTCCACTCCACTGAGCACAGAGCTCCTTTGTCCCTGTATCGTGGTCATGTGCTTGAGGCCTCCAAACCCCATCCCAGGAGATCTCTGGACTTTCTCCAAGATGTTGGCAAATAAACCAATTCTGCTCATAGTCTGAGAAATTCACCGCAGGACCAGGCCAGCCTGACCTGTCTATCCTGGCTACTTTTGTCTGGGAGCAATCCTTGGATATATGGAATTTGGGAGGCCAAATTCCAATTTAGGTCATGGTCAGGAAGGACAAGAAGGCCGGTTCTTTTCCCTAGGAAGGAAGGCACAGAGCCCCAGTGCTCCAGAGACTGATGAGAGGCAGCCCTGGACATTCCATGGGCAGCCAGACCTGTCAGGTAGCCCCTGGGAGGCCAAGCCAGCCAGACCTGTTCCATGTGTGATAATTGATAAAAGATTCGTGTCAATCATAAAAGTAGCTGGGTTTGTATAAACCAGAATACTCAGGTCTGAAATGAAGCATGGACATTAGACAGAGAAAATACATATGATTAAATAATTTTGTTTAAATCCCCCTATTATGAATATTATGATTCTTTTATTAAATTGTATCTGATACCAGTTTGTAAAACGGGGGTTTCCCACGGCCTGAAAGATATTGCAAAATCAGATTTCCTGCATTTGTATAATCAATTGCAGCCTAAAAGATTTTGCACTACCAGATTTCCTGCCTTGGTGTAATCAATTGCAACTCAACTGTTAAGACAAGACCCCCATGTCTACTGTTCCTTATCTACCAAGACCACATGGCTGCTTGGCAAACTGTCCCGAGACTACAAGGAGAACCATCCTATGAAAAGGAGCTGCCAACCAACGTTCGACGGAGCGTGGAGTGGGCGCTGACCCCTCATGTTCCCCAGCGCTGCTTGCTCCGTCTATACCAAATAAAGCAATCTAAATTTTGCTAAATATCGAGACTTTGTTTCTCATTTATAATAATTTGGTGCTGAAACCTGGGACATCCTTGGAGCCTTGAGAGGCACTGCAATTTCAGGGAGGCGCCCCGCTCCCACGGCCCCGGTTCCTCAGTGGCTCTCAGGACCCATGGACGTACCTCACGATATAGACTGAGCAAGGAAAAAAACTCCCCGGAAGACCACGGCAAAATCACCTGTCATTCTTGTGCACGCAGACCCAGACAGGAGCGTCGAAGCCGTAAGTGACTGTCTGGTTTGGTGGAGGTGACTGTGTGCTTGCTGAACGAGACGTGGATTTTTCCACGAACCGAGTGTGGAGTCCTTCTGTCCGCGGTTCTGGTTTCCCGCCAGGGGCCCGGCCGGTGAAGGGACGAAGCGAGTGCTGCTTTTTCCCATCCTAACCCAGGTAGAGGCCAGGTTCTTTTCCCATCCCAACCCAGGCAGAGGTGGGACTTGGGGGGAGGGACTTGGGGGGGGGAAAGATTGGAGAGCAACACAGGAGTCACGGGGGAAGAGGGAAAAAGCTGCTTTTTCCCATCCCAAGCCCAGGTAGAGGCAGAATTCCTTCCCATCCTGACCCAAGGAGAGGCAGGATCCGGGTGGAATACAAGAGGAAGCACAAATACCTCAAGATAGTCCTTTGAGGTAAAAATAGGACAAAGAAAGAGGAAGGTTTTAAGTCCAAACAACCCACGAAGGGTTCAAAGTTCTTAAAAACAAAATAAAAAAATAAAAAAAAAAAGAAAAAAGAAGGCCAGTAGGTTGCCAGAAATACCACCGGGCAGCACTTTGGGAATGACGTTGGGACACAAGGGAATTATACAAAAGAAAAAGTAAAGAAAAAAATGGAGTTGTGGGGCATTAAACACTTAGGATGCTTGTAAAGAACCATTTAACAGAGAGGAATGTGACTGTGCTGCTCTGTGGACAGAACAGCATAAACCATTCTCGGGATGTACGGTCAAGGAAAAAGAGGATGAGGATAACAAAAAAGGTTACCTGGGAATCCCTTGATAATCTCCCACCTCCATATAATACAAAAAAATACAGGCGATCCCCCCCTCCCCCCCCCCAATGTCTCTGCTCCCTCCCCTTCTGGTACTCCAATAGCTCAAAGGACTCCCTGGAGTCAAAGAAATACCAGGAGCGATAGGATCAGCAGAGAGGAGGGAGATAATGACACAAAGGCTCCCCTTTACCCCCTGAGGGAAGTCCCATTAGCGGGACAACAGACTGAATTAACTGGATTTGTAAATGTTCCCTTGAACACAGGGGAGGTAAGAAACTTAGAAAAAGAGATGGGAAAACTATTGGAAGATCCTATAGGGGTATCTGAGACACTAAATCAATTCCTCGGACCAAGTATGTGTACTTGGATGGAATTACAATCTACATTAAGTATCCTACTCACCAGGGAAGAAAGGGGGAGGGAAAACACGAAAACCCCCACGGAAACAAGGAAATGAGGCAGGAAATAATTCACTAAGTCGAACCTGCTTTTACTGTAACAAGAAAGGTCATAGTAAAAAAAAAAAAAAAATTGTAAAGAGAGGATACGGGATGAAAAAATGTTCCAAAAGAACGAATAAGGGTGTCAAGGGCTGTATGTATTGGGGACTATACCATCGAAAGAGCCCTTGAAAAAATAATTTTTAAAAAATCGGTCCCCATGGAGAGGAGGTGGAACTTTTAGTAGATACAAGAGCCAAAAAAAAATATCCACAATTAAACACCTACCAAAAACGTGCAAACCTAGTAGAGAAACAGCACTTGTGATGGGAGCAAAAAGTGAACCATTTTGAGTCCTTATTATTAAATATATGCAAATTGAGACCCAGAGCAGAATTGAATTACAAATCTACTGTTACTGCCAGAGGCAGAAAATAATTTATTAAGAAAATGGACAAAGGTGAATGACAAAAGTTTTTAAAAAGTCAAACATGATTCAATTCAAGCCCCTGTACTAAGTCTCCCGGATTTGGAGAGACCATTTCAGTTATTTGTAAACACCTCTGATCAAACAGCATATGGGGTACTCACTCAGGAATGGGCAAGCAGTCAAAGGCCAGTGGGATATTATTCTAAACTGCTAGACCCTGTCAGTTGGGGCTGGCCCTCATGTCTACAAGCCCTAGTGGCCACAGCACTTTTAACTGAGGAAGCCCAAAAAGTCACCTCTGGGGCACCCCTAATGGTACACTCCCCTCATCATGTCAGGGGAATTCTGAATCAAAAAGCTGAGAAATGGCTAACCGATGCCTAAATATTAAAATATGAAGCTATTCTAATTACTTCCCCAAATTTAGAGCTAAAAGCAACAACTGCTCAAAGTCCTGCACAATTCCTATATGGGGAACCAGGAGAAAACTTAAAATATAATTGTGTGGACATTATAGAATTACAAAGAAAAACTAGACCTGACTTGGAAGACGTTAAACTTAAGGATGGAGAAAAATTGTTTATAGACAGATCTTCGAGAGTAGTGCAAGGACAAGGTTGTTTAACTTGTCAGAAAATTCATAAAAAAAGGTATGCAACAAGGTCCGTCAGGAGGATGGAAAACTGCTTACAGACCCTTTGAAAGAATACAAATAGATTTTACAGAATCACCAAAAATAGGAAGATAGACATATTTACTAGTAATAGTAAACCAATTAAGCCACTGGGTAGAGGCATACCCTGCAGCTGGAGACACATCACAAGTGGTAGCCAGAATATTGACAGAACACATAATACCAAGGTATGGGCTGGTCCGAGCAATAGACTCAGACCAGGGACACACTTTACATTGGAAGTGCTTGTTATAAGTGTTTGTCACACACACTGACTCAGAGCCAATTGAACATCAACAAGGGGAATTTATTAAGCAAGCGGTAACAAGCAAAAGCAGCGCTGGGCGGCCGGGAGTTAGCACTCTACCAACGGCGCGCACTTTCCTCTCTCAGTCCTTTGGGTTTTATACCCCTTGTTTCTGGTGTACGTGTCCCTTTTGCAATCGTGTCTGCGCTTGCACTGCCTGTTGATAGGGGTCGTACTTTGCCCTCCTGTGGTCGTTGGAATGAAGAAGACTCCTCTTCCCGGCAGAACCTCTGCCTTATCAGTAGATCCTTTTTACACGTTGAAGAATGGATACTTAGGTATGGTTAATTAACTCAGCTCAAACTAATCAAGACATTCTTGTGGACTACGGGTGCATGACTTGTGCCCTCTCAGATCTGGTTCTATTCTTTGTTATTTTATTGAACTCTTGGTAGTCCTTCTATTTTAATGAACAATTTTTATGTTGTTTTTATTACAGTGCTGAAGTTACTGACCTCGGCACTAGGCATCAGCTGGGAGTATCATACACCCTGGCACCCTCAGAGTTCTGGAAGAGTTGAAATGATGAATCAACCTTTAGAACAGCAGCTGTCAAAATTAATGATTGAGACTAAAATGCCATGGACAAAGTGCCTCCCACTGGCCCTGTCTAATACATGGCAACGCCAAATTCGAAAACAGGGATTTCACCATATGAAATGCTGGATGGTATGCCTTACCCTAAAGGAGTACGCCTTGATCCGGCTTAGTTCAGGACCCTTCTCTTCAAAACTACATAATAACAATCAACAAAGACTTGCGAGAATTAAGGAAGAAGAGAATTTTAGCTCAAACCATACCTCTAGGATTTGCCATACATACGATTAAGCCAAGACAGGTTGGACCGTGACATCCGAGCCCAGAGGCCTCAAAGTGCGAATTCGGAGGACTTGCTGTGGATACCAGATCAATTCTTCTCAAAGGCCTCCCAGTCAGGACTGAAAGTCACCTGTCCTGAACCTGGGTGTGATTGTAGCCCGTTCATCAAGAAAAGGTGTCCGAGTTGTGGTGGAGTCATTCCTATGGTGGGTACCTCCCATTCGCATCACGTATCCAATGTAGAAGAAATGAATAGAAGGAAACTATTAAGGTACTTAATACCCTATCAGCACAAGGAGAAATCGAAATTAATGATCACAATTGGTGGGCGTTATTTGAGAATGGGACAAGCAAACAAAAAAAAAACCAAAACAAAAAACAAAAGCCAAAGCAAAGGCTTTGGCAAAAGAGTGCCAGAAAGGGTTGTGTATACCGTGCTCTTACTGCTGTACCTGGTCCTGGGGATAAAGCTAAAAGCTGGAACAAAAGTAAGAAACAACACCAGAAGAAAAGGACAAAGTGGGACACCCCAGGACATAGTCCCTGCTGCCGAGAAGGAGAAGATGAAACAAACCTCGGCTACTGGCAGCAACCCCGTAGGCCTTGAGGGAGGCAGAGGGATGAACATAGTCCTGAGAGTCATCCTATTGCTCATTATGATAAAAGGAAACAGAGCTGATGCTTGTTCCAAGCCTTACCAGACAATCCGGTACAGTGGACACACGGTATCCACCCTTGCCTTCCACACACATATCTATTCGGCCTGCTATAATAAGCACAACTTAGAAACTTGCACTACTATGGGAAAAGTTACTGGGTAGCCACCAATTTAGAAAAAAGGGTGGGCTCCATCAGCATACCAAAGTTTCCCAGTAGGAGAAGCGCACCTCTGCTTCACAAAAGAAGCAATGTGGGATGTTCAGATCAGGGAGGAGTGTAAGATCACTACAAATTCAGAGACCATCTCACGCCCTTCCTTGCCCTCAGTGTATTGCTGCCCTTGACATCGCATGGAATGGGAGAGCCCTTGGGTCACCCCAGCCAAGCTGTCCCCTCCCTGTGCCCTAAGGAACACTTGCCCATCCCCAGCCCATTGGTTGGGGGTTGCAGAGACAGCCTGGGCAGAAGTCAGGGCAGGGTGGGCAGTGGCAGGGCAGAGCCAGGGGGGCAGCGAGATGGGAGTGTGCAGCCTGCAGGGGCACAGCAGCAGCTGTGGGACAGTGCAGGACAAGCTGTGCTGGACATGGCCAAGGGCCCTGGCAGGGCTGGCAGTGCCCAGGAGAAGCCAAGTCTTGGTGCCCTGGGGCACAGCAGCGTCTGTGCCACCAAGGGCTGGGAGGAGACACCTTGTCCTGAGCCACTGGGGCCTCCTGGCACAGCCCCAGCAAGGCTGGGCACTGTCACCCCCTTGTCCTGCCCTCAGCATCCTCCCCTGCCCCACACCCCGGTGGCCTCAGGGATCTGCTGGCATGAGTCCCTGGGGAGCCTTGGTCAGGAATGGCCCTGGGGGGCTCCTGAATGCTTCCAGGGACTGCAGGTTTTTCAAAGGACCTTGGCCTTTGCTCTTGCCTTGGAGTCTCTCAGAGCTTCCTACAATCCTGGTCTTCAATTATCTGCTCTAATGAGTCCCTGGAGATTCTTAATCATTACCAACACTCAGTGGGGCTCATTAATGCTTCAGGGTACTTCAGATTTTTCAAGTACTAGGTGTTTCCCTTTTGATACCGACTCCAGGAGAGGTTTGTGCAATCTTGACCTCCAATTATCTACTTTAAGGAGTCCCTTGATTGCTCTGTATTGACACTGGGGGGGCGCTCATTAATGCTTTGAGATAACCAAGGTGTTTTAGGGTACTTTGCATTTTCCTTCCCACACTGAGTCTCTGTGAGGATTTTGTGCAATCCTGGTCTCCAATTCCCTCCTGCAAGGAGCCCATGAGCAGCCTGTGCTGCAGCTGGACCTCAGTGGGACCCATTAATGCCTCCAGACCCTTTGCATTCTCTTTCTGACTTGGACTCCTGGAGAGGTTTCTGCAGTCTCCTCTCAGGCCCTGAGATTGTAGCATTGTGTGATGGATATTGCTCCAGGGTCTCTCCTAAGGAGGTCTGGCCTGCTCAGAGAAGCTGTGCCTTGAGGTTTGACCCGGTATGGACAACCTTGCTGCACATTCCCCAACCGCATCCTGTCTGTCCTGACTCAGCTGACACCCCTGCTTTGCTTGGAGAACTGGCTGCACACACCCTAAGAAGGGTTTTCCTATTTTTTTTTTTTTTTTTTTTTACACCAACCTACAACGGTTTTGATTGCTCCAAACAACGAAAAGTTCCCCACTGAAAACAGACACCCTCCTCAAGTGTGTGCCAAGCCCCAGGCAGCACCAAGACCATTCCAGAGCTGCCCTGCCCAGCTGTGAGGGTGGATTAGCATCCCAAGGTGCCCTGGGCCATTGCAAGGGACTGTTGCCAGGGACACTGCACTGACCCCCACTAGTGGGTTTGGGTGCCAGGGCAACCCTCATCAGTTCAAGTTGCCTTGGAAACCACCCCAAGGAGCCATTTGTGCAGTCAGGTTCCATGGGCACTTGCATGCAGACCTGTTGGGTCCTCAGCTGCCATGGCAACCCTGAGGACAAAGCGGTGCCGGGGCTGGTCCAGCTTCAGCTGCACTGACACTCATTGATGCAGTCAGGTGCCATGGCAACAGCCACAGAGACCCCTTCCTCAGTTTGGTGCCACGGCAGCCAACGCCTGGAGCCATTGTGATGGCTGCTTGTCATGGAAACCTGCCCTGGGCCCCTTGCTCAGGGCTGCTGTCACTGCCCAGAGCCAGAGGGGATCCCTCGCTGGGGGCTTGTGCCATGGCCACCTGCCCTGTGCCGCGCTGGCTGGGCAGGCGCAGCGGGACCAGCAGCAAACCCCAGGGCCAGGGCCAAAGGCCAGCTCAGCCAGACAGAAAGGTCAGCTGGGCACTGTTTCCATGGCAAGCCTCACTGGGACAGGACACCTGGGTCACCTGGCATGGCACTTGCCATGGAAACCCCTTGTAGGGCCTGATGCCACGGACGCTGGCACCGAGACACTGCTGGGGTCGGGTGCTGAGCACAGGCTCCATCACACACAGATGGTTTTGCTCTTGCTGAGCTTGCACAGAGCCAAGGCCTTTCCTGCCCCTCGTCCAGCCACGCTGGGGAGGGGCTGGGGGTGCAGGGGAGCTTGGGAGGGGACACAGCCAGGACAGGTGACCCCAACTGACCCGGGGGAGATCCCGGACCATGGGACATCATGCTCAGCGTATAAAGTGGGGGGAAGAAGGCAGAAACCAGGGGACATTTGCAGTGGTGGCGTTTGTCTTCCCAGGTAACTCCTAGGCACGATGGGACTCAGTTTCACCAGTGGCCAGGGTCAGCACCAAAGACACAGACACCAGCTGAAGGAATTGTGTAATTTATATAACGCAAAACTGCAAAGAATCACAACAGGAGAAGCTCAGCAATGCACCCAGACATCACTCCCAAGAAGTGCCCGCAGTGATTAAGATCCATCAGCAGTTCCCCCCAGACTTTACCATCACCCAGATGCACACATCAGCTGGGGGAAGCTGTCACAGCCAAGGACTGCAGAGCCACTCCCGGACACTGGGAATTCCTGCAGGTGCCTCCAGCCACAGCTGAGGCTTCCAGCCCTGCTGAGAGAGGGCCCAGCTCTGATGGTGTTGAACAGAGAATCTGACAGCACTCCTAGTGCAGGAACATGGGTTTAAGTCTCCTGTTTGGTTCCTCCCAATGCCTGGCCAGGGCTCAAGGAGGAACCAAGGGAGTTCACTTGGACCAAACACCCCCAAACAAGGCTAGATGGGACCTTGTTGGATTTCTAAATGCTGAAAGGTAAATCATTCTTTCACCAATACACAGATACAGAGATGGTATTGCCAAAAATGCCTCAATGATGAGCAGGTAAAAATATAACATTTGCTTGGAAGGTGCATCTAGAGGTCAGCTTTGGCTCAGGGCCTGATGTTCAGGCCTTGGTACTTCAACCAGTGCTTTGACCAAAGCATGAACTACAACCTCCATAACAATTCCTTCAATAATGGAGTCTTAGATTTAGGTATGAGGCATAAAGGCATCACCTCTTGTTCTTCAATTAAGCATTAATTGAAGAACAGTTCATTACTCAGAGCTGTAATTTGCAACTCTTTTAAAACATGCCTAATTAGTTGCTCTTCTCTGTTGTTTCTCAAATCCCCACTTTCTCTTGAGACTGTGTCTCTCTTGAGACAAGTCTCAGTGCTCCATTTCCCAGCACAAAGTGTCACAACAACTCTAACATGGAATCATTACACACCAAGGGCTCACACTGCAATGTTTGCAGTGACTGCCACAAATGCATTTCACAGCAGCCTCCAATTTGGCAGGCATGAAGGCAATCTCAGCAAGAAGAATTTTCTTCTTTCTGCCACTCTTCTACTGCTCTTCCTATTGAGGTGATTCCTGATGGCTGCACTTCAGACTCATCACTGATAGAAGTGCAACATTCCTGTCCCGTCATAGCCCAGGCTCCTCCTTGCCCAGCAAGCAGATGATCCAAGGCCATGAGGTTCTGTAGAGCCCCATTTGTGTTTGTTGGAGCTCACAGGATGTGCTACTGGATATTTGCACAGTATCCTTTTCTACTTCTTCAAATAATCCATGTAGCTCATTAATGTGAACTCCATAGGACGAGGCAGTGCTCATGGGGCACAGGGTGAACCAGAGTCTTTGGCTTTCTGAGACCAAAGGCACTCTGTGGGGGGAAATGTTCTCTCGGCCCAAACTCTTCCTTCTGCTTGTTGCTGAAGTACCCCCAAGGGAGGCATCAACACTGCCTGAAAAACAGGACCCAAACACATTGAGGGAAGCCTTTACAGGCATTGTCTCTGCACATCCAGCAGGTCCCATTCCCAGTACCAAAGGTCTGATTTCCCATTTCCCACTGTGGGCTGCTGATGCATCCAGGGCTCCTCCCTGTGCTCCTCTTGTGTCCCCCGTGCCTTTGGGCCACAGCAGTTTCACAGTGGCCCTGCAGCTGGCAGTGCTCTAACACTGACCCTGACCAGCTCCAGCACCCCAAGTTCTATGGACATTGGGAGTGATGGCAAAGCACAGAAATCCTTTCACACTGGGGCCTCTAACTCCAACAGGGTTCAGTTTCTACTGAAGGGAAATCTTAGTGAACCCTGTGAAGCTGATCATTGTATTCCTTTTTTGCACAGCACAGTTTTCTTTAACTGTCCCTGCACTGACTCTGTTAGGAGTCAGAGCCCATGGACAGAGCTCTGGCCACCCCACAGGGTGGGCCCTCCAAGGGACCCCCATTCCTCCCAACATTAGTTGAGGACATACCCAGCAATTACTTACATAGAGTATTTTGGCTACTAAGATCTTTACATTTTCAGAACAATTTCAGGACTAATCCCTGATGAAACTCTACAGGTGTTTCTGGCAAACAAAGATTCTGGCTGACTCTCAAGACACAACTTACAGACATAAGCACTACTTTAGTGACAAGGTGACTCATTCTTTTTCCTCAGTCTCATCCGGGTTAGGAACAGTAATTCCACTGTCCATGCAGCTGGTGCCCATTTAATTCCAGAATAATGTCCCTAGGGACCTTTGCTGTTCAGCTTTCCCGCGCTGTCTGCGGGTAACAAGGCTTGCTGGGGTCCTTTCCCCTTTGGCTGGAGAGGTGCCGGGTCCCAGGCCCTGAGGGACCCCCAGGCTCCTGGCTGGAATTCGTCTGGAAGTGCCTCAGTGTCACATCAGCCTTCACATGGAGCCCCGTGGATCAGAGCATTTCCCAAACGGGACCCTTGGGGCAAACACGCAGATGTGGTCTGGCACGATCTCTAAAACAATATCCCAAAACATCCACTTGTTCTCACATAGAGCACTTGGCTGCAGGGACATATTGCTAGGTTCCAGCATTCCAACAGTCTTGTCTTTCCCCAGAGCTGTTCCTGCAGCTGGCTCGGGAGGGCCACTTGGCCTCTCCACCCACACTTTGGCTCCATTATTAGGACTGCTGCATCCAAAGCCTTGATCTCCACAAACAGTGCTGATTTGAGCTGGATCTCCTTCCTTCACTGATGTTTCGAAAGCTGGAAGATCAATAATGGTGCTACTGTGCCACAGGGCTAAATCATCCAATCTTGTTCACTATTGCTGAAAAGGATTACTTTGATTTCTCCTTGACAATCTGCATCAATTCCTCTTCCCGTGACGTGAACCCTTTGCAAGGCCAAGCTCCAGTGAGCAGTTCCCCAAACAAAGTGTCCTGGAGGAATCTGAACTCCTCTTTCCGTATTGATAACTCTCATTTGCTTCTGATTTATCCTAATTAATTCCAGTGCATCACAGTCCAGCCCTGCAGCCTCTGGGGGGCCCTGTCAGGGGCCGTGGCACCCAGAACAATTTCCCAGGAAGTCCAAGTCTCACTGGCCATGGTTGTATTTGCAAACCGGGAGCAGCCATGCACATCCAGGGCCTTTCCATTTCCCAGTGGGCCCATTGCTAAGGGTAGGGAGCACATCTGGGAGTTGGCTTCTCCATCGGGACAGCTTCTCAGCTCCTCATTTTTTCAACTGCTCTTTTAACAAACATTCATCTGTCCAACCAATGCCGCAGCTTGTGGATAGCCTGCTGTTTCCAATATGCTCTTAACAAAATCCCTCCTCATCCTCCCAAACCCACAAGTTCTTTTCCTTTTTCCATATGCAATTTTGGGATGCATTTGAAGACACCCACTGGTTCAGCCTCTTTTAACTCACGGCTACACTGCTCCCACGGTGCTCTGACCTCAGCCCACTCCTGAGACACACAACTCTAGGGAAGGGATTCGCATCCAGCAATTTCCAACGGGACGGACTCCTTACATTTACATTTTTAATGTGACATTTTGTTGTGATCCAACTAGACTACGCCTCTTTGCTTTTACCAGTGGGCAAGCTCAGCACCAAAGACACAGACACCAGCTGAAGGAATTGCCTAATTTTCTAAAGTTCAAAGCAGCAAAGAATCACAGAAAGAGAAGCTCAGCAATGCACCCAGTCCTCACTCCCAAGAAGTGCCCGCAGTGATTAAGAAAGATCCATCAGCAGTTCCCCCCAGACTTTACCATCACCCAGATGCACACATCAGCTGGGGGAAGCTTTCACAGCCAAGGACTGCAGAGCCACTCCCGGACACTGGGAATTCCTGCAGGTGCCTCCAGCCACAGCTGAGGCTTCCAGCCCCGCTGAGAGAGGGCCCAGCTCTGACAGTGCTGAAGAAACAAACTGACAGCCCTTCTAGTGCAGCAAAATCTGGTTTCATTCTCCTCTTGGCTCATACCCAGAGCCTGGCCAGGGCTCAAGGAGGAACCCAAGGAGTTGGCTTTGACCAAACACACCCCAAACAAGGCCAGATGTTGGATTTCATGGCCTTGTTCGGCTTCTAAATAAACAAAGGTCAATCCACCTTTCACTCATGAGTGCATACATCTATCACAGCGCTCATGTCCGTGCATAGTTTGGTCATGTGTGGATACAAAGATAACATTTGGTTGGAAGGTTCATCCAGAGATCCCCTTTGGCTCAGGGCCTGGTGTTCAGCCCTCAGTCAGGGCCTCTTGTCCAGCCTTTGGTACTTCAGGCATGCGATTTACTGCTGGGCTTGACAGTGCTGGGTGAACAGCAGGACTGCATGAGCTCTGAGGTCTTTCCCAACTGGAAGGATTCTGTAATTCCAGGATTCCATCTGCTGCATTCAGCTAGGTCCATGTTAGCAGCATTCCTTGAGTCCAAAAGGCCCCTCTTGGTCAGCCCTTGTGGCCTAAGGCTCCAGCTCCTTTAGCTCCTGCTGCTAAGCTGCTCAGGCTGAACGAGAGGGCTCAGGGAGAAGAAGAATACAGCTCATGCAATTCCTTCTGGGACGCTGAGAGGGGAGGGTGTGGCACCAGGAGCACTGTTTGCTGTGGCCTCCTCTCTACCCTTCAGGCCCTTCAGTGCTTTGAAGCAGCCAAGAGCTTTCTTCAAGGGTGCAAGGAAGCAGCTGTTCCTGCTCCCAGCTCTGGCTCTTCCCACTCTCTGACCTTGACTGGTTTTGTCCCTCTGGCTGTGCCCTCTGCTCCCCCTGTGCTTGGTGGCTGCTGCCCAGGACTGTGGCACTGGCACACATCAAGGGCTCCAGCCCCTCCTTTCTCTGCCCTTGCAGCTGCCTGCTCACAGCAGCCTTTTCCACCTGGAAGCTCCCCATGGAGAGGGAGTCCCCACCTCTGTTCCCTGCACAACCTCCAGGATGCCAGCGCTGCCATCTCCAGTCCCTGCTGGCACTGAGGGCTCCCAGGTGCCCCAGGCTGCTGTGACACCACTGCACACGGCAGGGAACAGTGCCAGGGGCTGTGCTCAAAGTCAGGTCCATGTGCTGCTGCTGCTGCTGCTGCTGCTGCTGCTGCTGTGGGTGTCGTTTTTTTCCAGCCCTGCCCAGAGTCAGGGATCAGATCCAGGCACTGCTGCTGCTCCCTCGGGATCAGCCACAATTTGGCTGTTGCTGTCAGTGCCAGCAGAAGCGGTGGCTGGAGCAGCGGGTGCTGACAGTGCCCCAAGCACACACAGGGGTCCCTGGGCTGGGGGTTGGGAGCTGGGAGGCAGCTGCCCCTTCTTCTCCCTCTGCCCCTTCTTCTCCCTCTGCCCCCACAGAGCTGGGCCAGGCACAAGGGGGGCAGCACAGCAAACAGGGAGCCTGCAAGTCTCTTCCAGCCCTGTCTGCTGAGAGTTTGGCCCTTGGAGCTCCAGGTGGACAAAGGCAGCTGCTCCTGGTCCCTCTGTGTGTCCCTGTGTTCAGCTGTGCTGCTCCATCAGTCCGTGCCCAGCAATGGGAAAAGCCTCAGGCCTGCAGGGCCAGGAGCTGCTGGGCTCTGCCTGGGCAGCTCAGCCAGCGGGAAGGAGCTGCTCCACACGGGAACCAGGAGCGAAGGACACTCCTGTTTTGGGAGAGGATTTCTGTTCTAGGAAAAACAAAAAACATAGAAAAGGAAAAAAAAAACACAGAAAACATGTGAAAGATACAAACAAAACAACGTGTTAGTGAAAAGTAGTCCAGACCTTTGGATAAAGGGGCAACCGATCTTTTTAAAACAAGGACTAAGTTATTTACTTTAGAAACGTGCTGATGGTATGGATCCATCTTACTGACCTCAGCAGCCTATTTAAAACGATGTTGGGGTTTATTTCCAATATTGTTATTTTCAATTGTGGTTGAAGCAAGAGGAAATTGCTTTGTGCCCTGCCAGCTCCAAGCAGGACTGGGAAACTAAACTCTGTCAAACCCCAAATCCTTTTTGAAGATGCCCTTCCTTCTCACCCTTCAGATGAGGTGCGCTGTTCCCTTTGAAATTGTCAGTGATTTCTTCAAGATGGAAAGACCCACTTACAGCTTTTTGCTCTGGTTTGGAAGTGCAGAAGGGCAACTCTCCATCCATCAGCTCCAGACTGCACTGCCTTAGGAACACGGCCCACTCGCCAGGTTTTGCCCACTCGTGGCACTTCTGGAGGAGGAAGAAATTGCACAATTGCTACGGCACAATTCCAGACAAAAAGGAATGGAGACAGACAAAACATCCTGTGGAGATCCAGGCATTCAGCTGGGACCGTGGAGAGTTTGGGTTCTTGCCAATTGGGTGTGTGTCCCTAACTGCAATCTCTTGGCCTGCAGGAGAGTCTCCCTCACCTGCAAAAGCAGAAAGCTCAGGCGGTGTGCTGGGAACGGGCTCGTGTGATGCAAAGCTCTCAGAGCCCTGTGAGGGCAGAGCGGGCCCAGCCATGCCCAGGGCTGAGCCCAGCAGAGCCCTGGCACGGCCCAGAGCTGCCTCAGCATCCGCAGAGCCCGGCTGCAAGGAGAGAACCCAGAAACCACCCCTCAGCTGAAGGCTCCTGTCCCCCTTGTCCCAACCACGAGCAGTGCCCAGGCCATGCTGCCTGTGCCCAGAGCTGGGCACAAACCTCCCAGTCACTGCTGCCTCTGGGAGCAGAGCACGAGGGCAGGACACGTGCCCAGCCTGCAGCCAGCCATGGCACATCCAGCCCCTCAGCAGCTGCCCAGAGCCAAAAAGCACCTAGGCAGCCCACTGAAGAACTCCTTGCATCTACTCCAGCAAAGGGGAACCTTTGGTTGCCAGCCAGGGGCCAGGCCATGCCCAGATCTGGGAGCATCCCCCTAGCTGTGGACTCACCTGCACACTGGGCGTGGAGCGTGTCTTTGAAGAAGGTGCCAGAATCAAAGTCCATCATCTCCTGCTGCCAGTGGCCAGGTCGAGGAAGAGGCTGTCAGCCTTGAGGTTGTCCTTGCAGCAGCTCCACGTGGTACAGCTTCTCCAGGGGCTGCTGCTCCTCCCCTGGGGGCCAGACCAGGCTGTCAGTGTTCTGCCCAGGGACTCAGCCATCACTGAAGCAGGACAAGTAAAACCAGGATGCATGGTGGCCGCCAGTGCTTGCAAGACCAGCTCAGCTCCAGAACGGACGTTCCCATCTGATGACCCCTGCTCCATGGTACAGGCAGGAGAAAAAAGTCTGTGTTTCTTTGCTTCTTATCACCAAGACACGTGTGGAGCTGTTTGATCCAGGCTCCCGGATCAAACGGTGCCTGTGAATCTCTCCCATCTTCTAGGGCAGGTGAACACCCTGCAGCCAGGGGTCATAGAAGAGATCTTCCAAAGATGGCCTGTCCATGGAGTGCATGCATAAACACCATCTGATAACATCTTGGCACTCTGGGGAGAGAAACCACAAATCACCGGTCAGCTGGAGGAGGATCCTGTTCACTTTGCCCCACTGTTCCCGTGCCCAGGCTCTGCTGGATCTGCTCAGAGCTGGGCCTGAGCTTTGCAGTCAATTCCCTGTTTTGGAGGAGAGCAGGAGAGCAGGACATGTGCCACATCCCAGAGATGAGGATTCACCTTGAGAGAGCCCTCGTGGGAACATGAGCTGGCCCCAGACGATGTCCCGGCCCTTCTTGAACGGGTGCTTCCCGCAGACCATCTGGTACAGCAGGATACCCAGGGACCAGACCGTTGCTGCCTCGCCGTGGTAGCATTTCAGGTGGGTCCACTCTGGGGGGCTGTAGGACCGTGTCCCTATGGAATACAGATGGAGCTCATCACGGGGATGCTGCTGCTCCCAGCGCCTCGCCTCAGCATCCCTGGGATTGGGGGGACCGCACCAGTGGCACAGGAGTGACCCGCTGCCTCGTCACCAACACCTGACTCCGGCGTACAAAAAGGAGGGATGGAAAAGAAACCACTGGTGTTGGGAGAGGGCAGCAGAAGCCCTGGGAAGGCCCAACCATGACACCCAGAAGAAAAACCCACCCAGGGGTGGGAAAAACCCACTCTCCTCTCTGCTTGCATTGCCCCCAATAAACATTAACAAGCCAAGGCAAACAGGGGCAGCAAAGCAGTCCAAGCCCTTCCTCGCCTGCACACCAAACGGAGCCGTGCACGGGTCTGAGCCCCCTCTCTTGCTCCCCCCAGGGGGTTTGTGTCGGGCTGGCTGCCCCAGCTCCAGCCACGGCTGAGTGGGTGGTGAATGCCGTTGGCAGGGCTGGGAGCTGGCTCCCCTCTGATCCCCACTCAAAAGCAACTTTTGGTGCAGGAGAAGCAATCCCATGACCTGCAGCAAAGCGGGGAATCCAAGCGGGGTGCCACAGTCAGGCTGGGCCATGAGATGCCCAGGGGCATCCCCCAGGCTGGGCTCACCTGCAAACTGGGTGTAGAGTGTGTCCTGGAGGAAGGTGCCACAGCCAAAGTCAATCAGTTTGGCCTGTCCGGTGGCCAGGTCGATGAGGATGTTGCTAGGTTTGATGTCGCGGTGCAGGACCCCGCAGCTGCTGCAGTGCCGCACGGCCTCCAGCACCTGGCGGAACAGCCCCCGCGCCTCCTCCTCCGGCAGGGAGCCCCGAGCCACGATGAAATCCAAGAGGTCCTGACATGGCTCAGGACGCTCCAGCATCAACAAGACGCAGCTGGGCAGCTCAAACCACTCCAGGAGCTGAATTACTCCACGGAACCCAGTGGACACCTTGTCCAGCAGCACGACCTCCAGGGGCGCACGGGCGCCGTTGGGCTGCGCGAGGACCACGATGCCGTCAGTGGGGCTGAGGCCGTGCCAGGGCTCTGGAATGCCTCAGCCAGCCTGGGATGCTCTGCATCCCTCGCTCAACCCACACCCGCTCTCCTTGCAGGGCTCCCGGCTACCCTTTTAGGCCATTTGAGGTCACAATGAATCATTTGATGGTTGGCCTCCATGGTGTCATAATGCTTCCTTGCTTCTATAGGGCCCCATGCGGTCAAATTCATCCCTGGTCCTTTTTTCGCCCCCTGGTGTCAAAAGGAATCCTTAGATTATTAACCTGCATTGGGTCACAATGGATCCTTGCTTCTCTTAACCTCTGTGGTGTCACAATGCATGCCATGCCCTTTTAGGCCACTTTATGTCACAATAACTCATTTCATTGTTGGCCTTCATGGTGTCATAATATTTCCTTATTTCCATTGGGCCCCATGGCGCCACAATTCATTCCTGGCCATTTTTGGCCCATTGGTGTCACAAGGGATCATTAGATTGTTAGACTCCATTGGGTAACAATGGTTCCTTGCTTCTCTTAACCCCTGTGCTGTCACAACGCATCCCATGGCCTTTTAGGCCACTTGATGTCACAATGAATCATTTGATTCTTGGCCTCTTTGGTGTCATAATAGTTCCTTGCTTCTATTGAGCCCCATGTTTTCACAATTCATCCCTGGCCCTATTACAACTCCAGGTGTCACAAGGGATCATTAGATTGTTAGCCTCCATTGGGTCACAATGGATCCTTGCTTCTCTTAACCCCTGTGCTGTCACAATGCATCCCATGCCCTTTTAGGCCACTTGATGTCACAATGAATCATTTGATTCTTGGCCTCCACGGTGGCATAATAGATCCTTGCTTCTATTGGTCCCCGTGCTGTAACAATCCATCCCTGGCCCTTTTTATACCCCCTGGTGCCACAAGGGATCATTAGATTGTTAGCCTGCATTGGGTCACAATGGTTCCTTGCTTCTCTTAACCTCTGTGGTGTCACAATGCATTCCAAGCCCTTTTAGGCCACTTGGTCTTACAATGAACCATTTGATTCTTGGCCTTCATGGTGTCATAATGGTTCCTTGCTTCTATAGGTCCCCATGATGTCAGAGTTCATCCATGGTCCTTTTTCGCCCCCTGGTGTCAAAAGGGATTCTTAGATTGTTAGCCTTCATTGGGATACAATGGTGCCTTGCTTCTCTTAACCCCTGTGGTGTCACAATGCATCCCATGCCCTTTTAGGCTACTTGATGTCACAATGAATCATTTGATTCTTGGCCTCCATGGTGGCATAATTGTACCAGGTTTTACTGGGGCCCCATGCTTTCACAATTCATCCCTGGACCTTTTAGGCCCATTGGTGTCACAAGGGATCATTAGATTGTTAGCCTGCATTGGGTCACAATGGTTCCTTGCTTCTCTTAACCTCTGTGCTGTCACAATGCATCCCATGCCCTTTTAGGCCACTTGATGTCACAATGAATCATTTGATTCTTGGCCTCCATGGCGGCATAATAGATCCTTGCTTCTATTGGTCCCCGTGTTGTAACAATTCATCCCTGCCCCTTTTAGGCCCTTTGGTGTCACAAGGGATCATTAGATTGTTAGCCTGCATTGGGTCACAATGGTTCCTAGCTTCTCTTAACCCCTGTGGTGTCACAATGCATCCCATGCCCTTTTAGGCCACTTGATGTCACAATGAATCATTTGATTCTTGGCCTCCATGGTGGCATAATAGATCCTTGCTTCTATTGGTCCCCGTGCTGTAACAATCCATCCCTGGCCCTTTTTATACCCCCCGGTGCCACAAGGGATCATTAGATTGTTAGCCTCCATTGGGTCACAATGGATCCTTGCTTCTCTTAACCTCTGTGCTGTCACAATGCATTCCAAGCCCTTTTAGGCCACTTGATGTCACAATGAACCATTTGATTCTTGGCCTTCATGGTGTCATAATGGTTCCTTGCTTCTATAGGTCCCCATGCTGTCAGAGTTCATCCGTGGTCTTTTTGCGCCACCTGGTTTCAAAAGGGATTCTTAGATTGTTAGCCTGCATTGGGTCACAATGGTTCCTTGCTTCTCTTAACCCCTGTGGTGTCACAATGCATCCCATGCCCTTTTAGGCCACTTGATGTCACAATGAATCATTTGATTCTTGGCCTCCATGGTGGCATAATAGATCCTTGCTTCTATTGGTCCCCGTGTTGTAACAATTCATCCCTGCACCTTTTAGGCCCATTGGTGTCACAAGGGATCATTAGATTGTTAGCCTGCATTGGGTCACAATGGTTCCTTGCTTCTCTTAACCTCTGTGGTGTCACAATGCATCCCATGCCCTTTTAGGCCACTTGATGTCACAATGAATCATTTGATTCTTGGCCTCCATGGTGGCATAATAGATCCTTGCTTCTATTGGTCCCCGTGCTGTAACAATCCATCCCTGGCCCTTTTTATACCCCCCGGTGCCACAAGGGATCATTAGATTGTTAGCCTGCATTGGGTCACAATGGTTCCTTGCTTCTCTTAACCTCTGTGGTGTCACAATGCAGTCCAAGCCCTTTTAGGCCACTTGATGTCACAATGAACCATTTGATTCTTGGCCTTCATGGTGTCATAATGGTTCCTTGCTTCTATAGGTCCCCATGCTGTCAGAGTTCATCCGTGGTCCTTTTGCGCCCCCTGGTGTCAAAAGGGATTCTTAGATTGTTAGCCTGCATTGGGTCACAATGGTGCCTTGCTTCTCTTAACCCCTGTGGTGTCACAATGCATCCCATGCCCTTTTAGGCCACTTGATGTCACAATGAATCATTTGATTCTTGGCCTCCATGTTGGCTTGATTGTACCATGTTTTCACTGGGCCCCATGCTTTCACAATACATCCCTGACCCTTTTAGGCCCATTGGTGTCAAAAGGGATCCTTAGATTGTTAGCCTCAATTGGGTGACAATGGATCCTTGCTTCTCTTAACCCCTGTGCTGTCACAATGCATCCCATGCCCTTTTAGGCCACTTGATGTCACAATGAATCATTTGATTCTTGGCCTCCACGGTGGCATAATAGATCCTTGCTTCTATTGGTCCCCGTGCTGTAACAATCCATCCCTGGCCCTTTTTATACCCCCTGGTGCCACAAGGGATCATTAGATTGTTAGCCTGCATAGGGTCACAATGGTTCCTTGCTTCTCTTAACCTCTGTGGTGTCACAATGCATTCCAAGCCCTTTTAGGCCACTTGATGTCACAATGAACCATTTGATTCTTGGCCTTCATGGTGGCGAAATTGTACCAGGTTTTAATTGGGCCCCATGCTTTCACAATACATCCCTGCCCTTTTAGGCCCATTGGTGTCAAAAGGGATCATTAGATTGTTAGCCTCCATTGGGTCACAATGGATCCTTGCTTCTCTTAACCTCTGTGCTGTCACAATGCATCCCATGCCCTTTTAGGCCACTTGATGTCACAATGAATTATTTGATTCTTGGCCTCCATGGTGGCATAATAGATCCTTGCTTCTATTGGTCCCCGTGCTGTAACAATCCATCCCTGGCCCTTTTTATACCCCCTGGTGTCACAAGGGATCATTAGATTGTTAGCCTGCATTGGGTCACAATGGTTCCTTGCTTCTCTTAACCCCTGTGGTGTCACAATGCATCCCATGCCCTTTTAGGCCACTTGATGTCACAATGAATCATTTGATTCTTGGCCTCCATGGTGGCGTAATTGTACCAGGTTTTAATTGGACCCCATGCTTTCACAATACATGCCTGCCCCTTTTAGGCCCATTGGTGTCACAAGGGATCATTAGATTGTTAGCCTCCATTGGGTCACAATGGATCCTTGCTTCTCTTAACCCCTGTGCTGTCACAATGCATCCCATGCCCTTTTAGGCCACTTGATGTCACAATGAATTATTTGATTCTTGGCCTCCATGGTGGCATAATAGATCCTTGCTTCTATTGGTCCCCGTGCTGTAACAATCCATCCCTGGCCCTTTTAGGCCCATTGGTGTCACTAGGGATCATTAGATTGTTAGCCTCCATTGGGTCACAATGGATCCTTGCTTCTCTTAACCTCTGTGGTGTCACAATGCATTCCAAGCCCTTTTAGGCCACTTGGTCTTACAATGAACCATTTGATTCTTGGCCTTCATGGTGTCATAATGGTTCCTTGCTTCCATAGGTCCCCATGCTGTCAGAGTCCATCCGTGGCCCTTTTGCGCCCCCTGGTGTCACAAGGGATTCTTAGATTGTTAGCCTGCATTGGGTCACAATGGTTCCTTGCTTCTCTTAACCCCTGTGGTGTCACAATGCATCCCATGCCCTTTTAGGCCACTTGATGTCACAATGAATCATTTGATTCTTGGCCTCCATGGTGGCGAAATTGTACCAGGTTTTAATTGGGCCCCATGCTTTCACAATACATCCCTGCCCTTTTAGGCCCATTGGTGTCAAAAGGGATCATTAGATTGTTAGCCTCCATTGGGTCACAATGGATCCTTGCTTCTCTTAACCTCTGTGCTGTCACAATGCATCCCATGCCCTTTTAGGCCACTTGATGTCACAATGAATTATTTGATTCTTGGCCTCCATGGTGGCATAATAGATCCTTGCTTCTATTGGTCCCCGTGCTGTAACAATCCATCCCTGGCCCTTTTTATACCCCCTGGTGTCACAAGGGATCATTAGATTGTTAGCCTGCATTGGGTCACAATGGTTCCTTGCTTCTCTTAACCCCTGTGGTGTCACAATGCATCCCATGCCCTTTTAGGCCACTTGATGTCACAATGAATCATTTGATTCTTGGCCTCCATGGTGGCGTAATTGTACCAGGTTTTAATTGGACCCCATGCTTTCACAATACATGCCTGCCCCTTTTAGGCCCATTGGTGTCACAAGGGATCATTAGATTGTTAGCCTCCATTGGGTCACAATGGATCCTTGCTTCTCTTAACCCCTGTGCTGTCACAATGCATCCCATGCCCTTTTAGGCCACTTGATGTCACAATGAATTATTTGATTCTTGGCCTCCATGGTGGCATAATAGATCCTTGCTTCTATTGGTCCCCGTGCTGTAACAATCCATCCCTGGCCCTTTTAGGCCCATTGGTGTCACTAGGGATCATTAGATTGTTAGCCTCCATTGGGTCACAATGGATCCTTGCTTCTCTTAACCTCTGTGGTGTCACAATGCATTCCAAGCCCTTTTAGGCCACTTGGTCTTACAATGAACCATTTGATTCTTGGCCTTCATGGTGTCATAATGGTTCCTTGCTTCCATAGGTCCCCATGCTGTCAGAGTCCATCCGTGGCCCTTTTGCGCCCCCTGATGTCACAAGGGATTCTTAGATTGTTAGCCTGCATTGGGTCACAATGGTTCCTTGGTTCTCTTAACACCTGTGGTGTCACAATGCATCCCATGCCCTTTTAGGCCACTTGATGTCACAATGAATCATTTGATTCTTGGCCTCCATGGTGGCATAATAGATCCTTGCTTCTATTGGTCCCCGTGCTGTAACAATCCATCCCTGGCCCTTTTTATACCCCCCGGTGCCACAAGGGATCATTAGATTGTTAGCCTGCATTGGGTCACAATGGTTCCTTGCTTCTCTTAACCTCTGTGGTGTCACAATGCAGTCCAAGCCCTTTTAGGCCACTTGATGTCACAATGAACCATTTGATTCTTGGCCTTCATGGTGTCATAATGGTTCCTTGCTTCTATAGGTCCCCATGCTGTCAGAGTTCATCCGTGGTCCTTTTGCGCCCCCTGGTGTCAAAAGGGATTCTTAGATTGTTAGCCTGCATTGGGTCACAATGGTGCCTTGCTTCTCTTAACCCCTGTGGTGTCACAATGCATCCCATGCCCTTTTAGGCCACTTGATGTCACAATGAATCATTTGATTCTTGGCCTCCATGTTGGCTTGATTGTACCATGTTTTCACTGGGCCCCATGCTTTCACAATACATCCCTGACCCTTTTAGGCCCATTGGTGTCAAAAGGGATCCTTAGATTGTTAGCCTCAATTGGGTGACAATGGATCCTTGCTTCTCTTAACCCCTGTGCTGTCACAATGCATCCCATGCCCTTTTAGGCCACTTGATGTCACAATGAATCATTTGATTCTTGGCCTCCATGGTGGCGAAATTGTACCAGGTTTTAATTGGGCCCCATGCTTTCACAATACATCCCTGCCCTTTTAGGCCCATTGGTGTCAAAAGGGATCATTAGATTGTTAGCCTCCATTGGGTCACAATGGATCCTTGCTTCTCTTAACCTCTGTGCTGTCACAATGCATCCCATGCCCTTTTAGGCCACTTGATGTCACAATGAATTATTTGATTCTTGGCCTCCATGGTGGCATAATAGATCCTTGCTTCTATTGGTCCCCGTGCTGTAACAATCCATCCCTGGCCCTTTTTATACCCCCTGGTGTCACAAGGGATCATTAGATTGTTAGCCTGCATTGGGTCACAATGGTTCCTTGCTTCTCTTAACCCCTGTGGTGTCACAATGCATCCCATGCCCTTTTAGGCCACTTGATGTCACAATGAATCATTTGATTCTTGGCCTCCATGGTGGCGTAATTGTACCAGGTTTTAATTGGACCCCATGCTTTCACAATACATGCCTGCCCCTTTTAGGCCCATTGGTGTCACAAGGGATCATTAGATTGTTAGCCTCCATTGGGTCACAATGGATCCTTGCTTCTCTTAACCCCTGTGCTGTCACAATGCATCCCATGCCCTTTTAGGCCACTTGATGTCACAATGAATTATTTGATTCTTGGCCTCCATGGTGGCATAATAGATCCTTGCTTCTATTGGTCCCCGTGCTGTAACAATCCATCCCTGGCCCTTTTAGGCCCATTGGTGTCACTAGGGATCATTAGATTGTTAGCCTGCAATGGGTCACAATGGTTCCTTGCTTCTCTTAACCTCTGTGCTGTCACAATGCATTCCAAGCCCTTTTAGGCCACTTGGTCTTACAATGAACCATTTGATTCTTGGCCTTCATGGTGTCATAATGGTTCCTTGCTTCCATAGGTCCCCATGCTGTCAGAGTCCATCCGTGGCCCTTTTGCGCCCCCTGGTGTCAAAAGGGATTCTTAGATTGTTAGCCTGCATTGGGTAACAATGGTTCCTTGGTTCTCTTAACCCCTGTGGTGTCACAATGCATCCCATGCCCTTTTAGGCCACTTGATGTCACAATGAATCATTTGATTCTTGGCCTCCATGGTGGCTTGATTGTACCGTGTTTTCACTGGGCCCCATGCTTTCACAATACATCCCTGCCCCTTTTAGGCCCATTGGTGTCAAAAGGGATTATTAGATTGTTAGCCTCCATTGGGTCACAATGGATCCTTGCTTCTCTTAACCCCTGTGCTGTCACAATGCATCCCATGCCCTTTTAGGCCACTTGATGTCACAATGAATCATTTGATTCTTGGCCTCCACGGTGGCATAATAGATCCTTGCTTCTATTGGTCCCCGTGCTGTAACAATCCATCCCTGGCCCTTTTTATACCCCCTGGTGCCACAAGGGATCATTAGATTGTTAGCCTGCATTGGGTCACAATGGTTCCTTGCTTCTCTTAACCTCTGTGGTGTCACAATGCATTCCAAGCCCTTTTAGGCCACTTGGTCTTACAATGAACCATTTGATTCTTGGCCTTCATGGTGTCATAATGGTTCCTTGCTTCTATAGGTCCCCATGATGTCAGAGTTCATCCATGGTCCTTTTTCGCCCCCTGGTGTCAAAAGGGATTCTTAGATTGTTAGCCTGCATTGGGATACAATGGTGCCTTGCTTCTCTTAACCCCTGTGGTGTCACAATGCATCCCATGCCCTTTTAGGCTACTTGATGTCACAATGAATCATTTGATTCTTGGCCTCCATGGTGGCATAATTGTACCAGGTTTTACTGGGGCCCCATGCTTTCACAATTCATCCCTGGACCTTTTAGGCCCATTGGTGTCACAAGGGATCATTAGATTGTTAGCCTGCATTGGGTCACAATGGTTCCTTGCTTCTCTTAACCTCTGTGCTGTCACAATGCATCCCATGCCCTTTTAGGCCACTTGATGTCACAATGAATCATTTGATTCTTGGCCTCCATGGCGGCATAATAGATCCTTGCTTCTATTGGTCCCCGTGTTGTAACAATTCATCCCTGCCCCTTTTAGGCCCTTTGGTGTCACAAGGGATCATTAGATTGTTAGCCTGCATTGGGTCACAATGGTTCCTAGCTTCTCTTAACCCCTGTGGTGTCACAATGCATCCCATGCCCTTTTAGGCCACTTGATGTCACAATGAATCATTTGATTCTTGGCCTCCATGGTGGCATAATAGATCCTTGCTTCTATTGGTCCCCGTGCTGTAACAATCCATCCCTGGCCCTTTTTATACCCCCCGGTGCCACAAGGGATCATTAGATTGTTAGCCTCCATTGGGTCACAATGGATCCTTGCTTCTCTTAACCTCTGTGCTGTCACAATGCATTCCAAGCCCTTTTAGGCCACTTGATGTCACAATGAACCATTTGATTCTTGGCCTTCATGGTGTCATAATGGTTCCTTGCTTCTATAGGTCCCCATGCTGTCAGAGTTCATCCGTGGTCTTTTTGCGCCACCTGGTTTCAAAAGGGATTCTTAGATTGTTAGCCTGCATTGGGTCACAATGGTTCCTTGCTTCTCTTAACCCCTGTGGTGTCACAATGCATCCCATGCCCTTTTAGGCCACTTGATGTCACAATGAATCATTTGATTCTTGGCCTCCATGGTGGCATAATAGATCCTTGCTTCTATTGGTCCCCGTGTTGTAACAATTCATCCCTGCCCCTTTTAGGCCCATTGGTGTCACAAGGGATCATTAGATTGTTAGCCTGCATTGGGTCACAATGGTTCCTTGCTTCTCTTAACCTCTGTGGTGTCACAATGCATCCCATGCCCTTTTAGGCCACTTGATGTCACAATGAATCATTTGATTCTTGGCCTCCATGGTGGCATAATAGATCCTTGCTTCTATTGGTCCCCGTGCTGTAACAATCCATCCCTGGCCCTTTTTATACCCCCCGGTGCCACAAGGGATCATTAGATTGTTAGCCTGCATTGGGTCACAATGGTTCCTTGCTTCTCTTAACCTCTGTGGTGTCACAATGCAGTCCAAGCCCTTTTAGGCCACTTGATGTCACAATGAACCATTTGATTCTTGGCCTTCATGGTGTCATAATGGTTCCTTGCTTCTATAGGTCCCCATGCTGTCAGAGTTCATCCGTGGTCCTTTTGCGCCCCCTGGTGTCAAAAGGGATTCTTAGATTGTTAGCCTGCATTGGGTCACAATGGTGCCTTGCTTCTCTTAACCCCTGTGGTGTCACAATGCATCCCATGCCCTTTTAGGCCACTTGATGTCACAATGAATCATTTGATTCTTGGCCTCCATGTTGGCTTGATTGTACCATGTTTTCACTGGGCCCCATGCTTTCACAATACATCCCTGACCCTTTTAGGCCCATTGGTGTCAAAAGGGATCCTTAGATTGTTAGCCTCAATTGGGTGACAATGGATCCTTGCTTCTCTTAACCCCTGTGCTGTCACAATGCATCCCATGCCCTTTTAGGCCACTTGATGTCACAATGAATCATTTGATTCTTGGCCTCCACGGTGGCATAATAGATCCTTGCTTCTATTGGTCCCCGTGCTGTAACAATCCATCCCTGGCCCTTTTTATACCCCCTGGTGCCACAAGGGATCATTAGATTGTTAGCCTGCATAGGGTCACAATGGTTCCTTGCTTCTCTTAACCTCTGTGGTGTCACAATGCATTCCAAGCCCTTTTAGGCCACTTGATGTCACAATGAACCATTTGATTCTTGGCCTTCATGGTGTCATAATGGTTCCTTGCTTCTATAGGTCCCCATGCTGTCAGAGTTCATCCGTGGTCATTTTGCGCCCCCTTGTGCCACAAGGGATTCTTAGATTGTTAGCCTGCATTGGGTCACAATGGTTCCTTGCTTCTCTTAACCCCTGTGGTGTCACAATGCATCCCATGCCCTTTTAGGCCACTTGATGTCACAATGAATCATTTGATTCTTGGCCTCCATGGTGGCGAAATTGTACCAGGTTTTAATTGGGCCCCATGCTTTCACAATACATCCCTGCCCTTTTAGGCCCATTGGTGTCAAAAGGGATCATTAGATTGTTAGCCTCCATTGGGTCACAATGGATCCTTGCTTCTCTTAACCTCTGTGCTGTCACAATGCATCCCATGCCCTTTTAGGCCACTTGATGTCACAATGAATTATTTGATTCTTGGCCTCCATGGTGGCATAATAGATCCTTGCTTCTATTGGTCCCCGTGCTGTAACAATCCATCCCTGGCCCTTTTTATACCCCCTGGTGTCACAAGGGATCATTAGATTGTTAGCCTGCATTGGGTCACAATGGTTCCTTGCTTCTCTTAACCCCTGTGGTGTCACAATGCATCCCATGCCCTTTTAGGCCACTTGATGTCACAATGAATCATTTGATTCTTGGCCTCCATGGTGGCGTAATTGTACCAGGTTTTAATTGGACCCCATGCTTTCACAATACATGCCTGCCCCTTTTAGGCCCATTGGTGTCACAAGGGATCATTAGATTGTTAGCCTCCATTGGGTCACAATGGATCCTTGCTTCTCTTAACCCCTGTGCTGTCACAATGCATCCCATGCCCTTTTAGGCCACTTGATGTCACAATGAATTATTTGATTCTTGGCCTCCATGGTGGCATAATAGATCCTTGCTTCTATTGGTCCCCGTGCTGTAACAATCCATCCCTGGCCCTTTTTATACCCCCCGGTGCCACAAGGGATCATTAGATTGTTAGCCTGCATTGGGTCACAATGGTTCCTTGCTTCTCTTAACCTCTGTGGTGTCACAATGCAGTCCAAGCCCTTTTAGGCCACTTGATGTCACAATGAACCATTTGATTCTTGGCCTTCATGGTGTCATAATGGTTCCTTGCTTCTATAGGTCCCCATGCTGTCAGAGTTCATCCGTGGTCCTTTTGCGCCCCCTGGTGTCAAAAGGGATTCTTAGATTGTTAGCCTGCATTGGGTCACAATGGTGCCTTGCTTCTCTTAACCCCTGTGGTGTCACAATGCATCCCATGCCCTTTTAGGCCACTTGATGTCACAATGAATCATTTGATTCTTGGCCTCCATGTTGGCTTGATTGTACCATGTTTTCACTGGGCCCCATGCTTTCACAATACATCCCTGACCCTTTTAGGCCCATTGGTGTCAAAAGGGATCCTTAGATTGTTAGCCTCAATTGGGTGACAATGGATCCTTGCTTCTCTTAACCCCTGTGCTGTCACAATGCATCCCATGCCCTTTTAGGCCACTTGATGTCACAATGAATCATTTGATTCTTGGCCTCCACGGTGGCATAATAGATCCTTGCTTCTATTGGTCCCCGTGCTGTAACAATCCATCCCTGGCCCTTTTTATACCCCCTGGTGCCACAAGGGATCATTAGATTGTTAGCCTGCATAGGGTCACAATGGTTCCTTGCTTCTCTTAACCTCTGTGGTGTCACAATGCATTCCAAGCCCTTTTAGGCCACTTGATGTCACAATGAACCATTTGATTCTTGGCCTTCATGGTGTCATAATGGTTCCTTGCTTCTATAGGTCCCCATGCTGTCAGAGTTCATCCGTGGTCATTTTGCGCCCCCTTGTGCCACAAGGGATTCTTAGATTGTTAGCCTGCATTGGGTCACAATGGTTCCTTGCTTCTCTTAACCCCTGTGGTGTCACAATGCATCCCATGCCCTTTTAGGCCACTTGATGTCACAATGAATCATTTGATTCTTGGCCTCCATGGTGGCGAAATTGTACCAGGTTTTAATTGGGCCCCATGCTTTCACAATACATCCCTGCCCTTTTAGGCCCATTGGTGTCAAAAGGGATCATTAGATTGTTAGCCTCCATTGGGTGACAATGGATCCTTGCTTCTCTTAACCTCTGTGCTGTCACAATGCATCCCATGCCCTTTTAGGCCACTTGATGTCACAATGAATTATTTGATTCTTGGCCTCCATGGTGGCATAATAGATCCTTGCTTCTATTGGTCCCCGTGCTGTAACAATCCATCCCTGGCCCTTTTTATACCCCCTGGTGTCACAAGGGATCATTAGATTGTTAGCCTGCATTGGGTCACAATGGTTCCTTGCTTCTCTTAACCCCTGTGGTGTCACAATGCATCCCATGCCCTTTTAGGCCACTTGATGTCACAATGAATCATTTGATTCTTGGCCTCCATGGTGGCGTAATTGTACCAGGTTTTAATTGGACCCCATGCTTTCACAATACATGCCTGCCCCTTTTAGGCCCATTGGTGTCACAAGGGATCATTAGATTGTTAGCCTCCATTGGGTCACAATGGATCCTTGCTTCTCTTAACCCCTGTGCTGTCACAATGCATCCCATGCCCTTTTAGGCCACTTGATGTCACAATGAATTATTTGATTCTTGGCCTCCATGGTGGCATAATAGATCCTTGCTTCTATTGGTCCCCGTGCTGTAACAATCCATCCCTGGCCCTTTTAGGCCCATTGGTGTCACTAGGGATCATTAGATTGTTAGCCTCCATTGGGTCACAATGGATCCTTGCTTCTCTTAACCTCTGTGGTGTCACAATGCATTCCAAGCCCTTTTAGGCCACTTGGTCTTACAATGAACCATTTGATTCTTGGCCTTCATGGTGTCATAATGGTTCCTTGCTTCCATAGGTCCCCATGCTGTCAGAGTCCATCCGTGGCCCTTTTGCGCCCCCTGGTGTCACAAGGGATTCTTAGATTGTTAGCCTGCATTGGGTCACAATGGTTCCTTGGTTCTCTTAACACCTGTGGTGTCACAATGCATCCCATGCCCTTTTAGGCCACTTGATGTCACAATGAATCATTTGATTCTTGGCCTCCATGGTGGCTTGATTGTACCATGTTTTCACTGGGCCCCATGCTTTCACAATACATCCCTGCCCCTTTTAGGCCCATTGCTGTCAAAAGGGATTATTAGATTGTTAGCCTCCATTGTGTCACAATGGATCCTTGCTTCTCTTAACCCCTGTGCTGTCACAATGCATCCCATGCCCTTTTAGGCCACTTGATGTCACAATGAATCATTTGATTCTTGGCCTCCACGGTGGCATAATAGATCCTTGCTTCTATTGGTCCCCGTGCTGTAACAATCCATCCCTGGCCCTTTTTATACCCCCTGGTGCCACAAGGGATCATTAGATTGTTAGCCTGCATTGGGTCACAATGGTTCCTTGCTTCTCTTAACCTCTGTGGTGTCACAATGCATTCCAAGCCCTTTTAGGCCACTTGGTCTTACAATGAACCATTTGATTCTTGGCCTTCATGGTGTCATAATGGTTCCTTGCTTCTATAGGTCCCCATGATGTCAGAGTTCATCCATGGTCCTTTTTCGCCCCCTGGTGTCAAAAGGGATTCTTAGATTGTTAGCCTTCATTGGGTTACAATGGTGCCTTGCTTCTCTTAACCCCTGTGGTGTCACAATGCATCCCATGCCCTTTTAGGCCACTTGATGTCACAATGAATCATTTGATTCTTGGCCTCCATGGTGGCATAATTGTACCAGGTTTTACTGGGGCCCCATGCTTTCACAATTCATCCTTGGCCCTTTAAGGCCCATTGGTGTCACAAGGGATCATTAGATTGTTAGCCTGCATTGGGTCACAATGGTTCCTTGCTTCTCTTAACCTCTGTGGTGTCACAATGCATTCCAAGCCCTTTTAGGCCACTTGGTCTTACAATGAACCATTTGATTCTTGGCCTTCATGGTGTCATAATGGTTCCTTGCTTCTATAGGTCCCCATGCTGTCACGGTTCATCCGTGGTCATTTTGCGCCCCCTGGTGTCAAAAGGGATTCTTAGATTGTTAGCCTACATTGGGTCACAATGGATCCTTGCTTCTCTTAACCCCTGTGGTGTCACAATGCATCCCATGCCCTTTTAGGCCACTTGATGTCACAATGAATCATTTGATTCTTGGCCTCCATGGTGGCATAATAGATCCTTGCTTCTATTGGTCCCCGTGTTGTAACAATTCATCCCTGCCCCTTTTAGGCCCATTGGTGTCACAAGGGATCATTAGATTGTTAGCCTGCATTGGGTCACAATGGTTCCTTGCTTCTCTTAACCTCTGTGCTGTCACAATGCATCCCATGCCCTTTTAGGCCACTTGATGTCACAATGAATCATTTGATTCTTGGCCTCCATGGTGGCATAATAGATCCTTGCTTCTATTGGTCCCCGTGCTGTAACAATCCATCCCTGGCCCTTTTTATACCCCCCGGTGCCACAAGGGATCATTAGATTGTTAGCCTTCATTGGGTCACAATGGTTCCTTGATTCTCTTAACCTCTGTGGTGTCACAATGCATTCCAAGCCCTTTTAGGCCACTTGATGTCAAAATGAACCATTTGATTCTTGGCCTTCATGGTGTCATAATGGTTCCTTGCTTCTATAGGTCCCCATGCTGTCAGAGTTCATCCGTGGTCCTTTTGCGCCCCCTGGTGTCAAAAGGGATTCTTAGATTGTTAGCCTGCATTGGGTTACAATGGTGCCTTGCTTCTCTTAACCCCTGTGGTGTCACAATGCATCCCATGCCCTTTTAGGCCACTTGATGTCACAATGAATCATTTGATTCTTGGCCTCCATGGTGGCATAATAGATCCTTGCTTCTATTGGTCCCCGTGTTGTAACAATTCATCCCTGCCCCTTTTAGGCCCATTGGTGTCACAAGGGATCATTAGATTGTTAGCCTGCATTGGGTCACAATGGTTCCTTGCTTCTCTTAACCTCTGTGGTGTCACAATGCATCCCATGCCCTTTTAGGCCACTTGATGTCACAATGAATCATTTGATTCTTGGCCTCCATGGTGGCATAATAGATCCTTGCTTCTATTGGTCCCCGTGCTGTAACAATCCATCCCTGGCCCTTTTTATACCCCCCGGTGCCACAAGGGATCATTAGATTGTTAGCCTGCATTGGGTCACAATGGTTCCTTGCTTCTCTTAACCTCTGTGGTGTCACAATGCATTCCAAGCCCTTTTAGGCCACTTGATGTCACAATGAACCATTTGATTCTTGGCCTTCATGGTGTCATAATGGTTCCTTGCTTCTATAGGTCCCCATGCTGTCAGAGTTCATCCGTGGTCCTTTTGCGCCCCCTGGTGTCAAAAGGGATTCTTAGATTGTTAGCCTGCATTGGGTTACAATGGTGCCTTGATTCTCTTAACCCCTGTGGTGTCACAATGCATCCCATGCCCTTTTAGGCCACTTGATGTCACAATGAATCATTTGATTCTTGGCCTCCATGGTGTCATAATGGTTCCTTGTTTCTATTGGTCCCCATGCTGTCACAATTCATCCCTGGCCCTTTTACGCCCCCTGGTGTCAAATGGAATCTTGGGATTATTAGCCTCCATTGGGTCACAATGGATCCTTGCTTCTCTTAACCCCTGTGGTGTCACAATGCATCCCATGCCCTTTTAGGCCACTTGATGTCACAATGAATTATTTGATTCTTGGCCTCCACGGTGGCATAATTGATCCTTGCTTCTATTGGTCCCCGTGCTGTAACAATCCATCCCTGGCCCTTTTTATACCCCCTGGTGCCACAAGGGATCATTAGATTGTTAGCCTGCATTGGGTCACAATGGTTCCTTGATTCTCTTAACCTCTGTGGTGTCACAATGCATCCCATGCCCTTTTAGGCCACTTGGTCTTACAATGAACCATTTGATTCTTGGCCTTCATGGTGTCATAATGGTTCCTTGCTTCTATAGGTCCCCATGCTGTCAGAGTTCATCCGTGGTCCTTTTGCGCCCCCTGGTGTCAAAAGGGATTCTTAGATTGTTAGCCTGCATTGGGTTACAATGGTGCCTTGCTTCTCTTAACCCCTGTGGTGTCACAATGCATCCCATGCCCTTTTAGGCCACTTGATGTCACAATGAATCATTTGATTCTTGGCCTCCATGTTGGCTTGATTGTACCATGTTTTCACTGGGCCCCATGCTTTCACAATACATCCCTGCCCTTTTAGGCCCATTGGTGTCAAAAGGGATCATTAGATTGTTAGCCTCCATTGGGTCACAATGGATCCTTGCTTCTCTTAACCTCTGTGCTGTCACAATGCATCCCATGCCCTTTTAGGCCACTTGATGTCACAATGAACCATTTGATTCTTGGCCTCCATGGTGGCATAATAGATCCTTGCTTCTATTGGTCCCCGTGCTGTAACAATCCATCCCTGGCCCTTTTTATACCCCCTGGTGTCACAAGGGATCATTAGATTGTTAGCCTGCATTGGGTCACAATGGTTCCTTGCTTCTCTTAACCCCTGTGGTGTCACAATGCATCCCATGCCCTTTTAGGCCACTTGATGTCACAATGAATCATTTGATTCTTGGCCTCCATGGTGGCGTAATTGTACCAGGTTTTAATTGGACCCCATGCTTTCACAATACATGCCTGCCCCTTTTAGGCCCATTGGTGTCACAAGGGATCATTAGATTGTTAGCCTCTATTGGGTCACAATGGATCCTTGCTTCTCTTAACCCCTGTGCTGTCACAATGCATCCCATGCCCTTTTAGGCCACTTGATGTCACAATGAATTATTTGATTCTTGGCCTCCATGGTGGCATAATAGATCCTTGCTTCTATTGGTCCCCGTGCTGTAACAATCCATCCCTGGCCCTTTTAGGCCCATTGGTGTCACTAGGGATCATTAGATTGTTAGCCTCCATTGGGTCACAATGGATCCTTGCTTCTCTTAACCTCTGTGGTGTCACAATGCATTCCAAGCCCTTTTAGGCCACTTGGTCTTACAATGAACCATTTGATTCTTGGCCTTCATGGTGTCATAATGGTTCCTTGCTTCCATAGGTCCCCATGCTGTCAGAGTCCATCCGTGGCCCTTTTGCGCCCCCTGGTGTCACAAGGGATTCTTAGATTGTTAGCCTGCATTGGGTCACAATGGTTCCTTGGTTCTCTTAACACCTGTGGTGTCACAATGCATCCCATGCCCTTTTAGGCCACTTGATGTCACAATGAATCATTTGATTCTTGGCCTCCATGGTGGCATAATTGTACCAGGTTTTACTGGGGCCCCATGCTTTCACAATTCATCCTTGGCCCTTTAAGGCCCATTGGTGCCACAAGGGATCATTAGATTGTTAGCCTGCATTGGGTCACAATGGTTCGTTGCTTCTCTTAACCTCTGTGGTGTCACAATGCATTCCAAGCCCTTTTAGGCCACTTGGTCTTACAATGAACCATTTGATTCTTGGCCTTCATGGTGTCATAATGGTTCCTTGCTTCTATAGGTCCCCATGGTGTCTCGGTTCATCCGTGGTCCTTTTGCGCCCCCTGGTGTCAAAAGGGATTCTTAGATTGTTAGCCTACATTGGGTCACAATGGTTCCTTGCTTCTCTTAACCCCTGTGGTGTCACAATGCATCCCATGCCCTTTTAGGCCACTTGATGTCACAATGAATCATTTGATTCTTGGCCTCCATGGTGGCATAATAGATCCTTGCTTCTATTGGTCCCCGTGTTGTAACAATTCATCCCTGCCCCTTTTAGGCCCATTGGTGTCACAAGGGATCATTAGATTGTTAGCCTGCATTGGGTCACAATGGTTCCTTGCTTCTCTTAACCTCTGTGGTGTCACAATGCATCCCATGCCCTTTTAGGCCACTTGATGTCACAATGAATCATTTGATTCTTGGCCTCCATGTTGGCTTGATTGTACCATGTTTTCACTGGGCCCCATGCTTTCACAATACATCCCTGACCCTTTTAGGCCCATTGGTGTCAAAAGGGATCCTTAGATTGTTAGCCTCAATTGGGTGACAATGGATCCTTGCTTCTCTTAACCCCTGTGCTGTCACAATGCATCCCATGCCCTTTTAGGCCACTTGATGTCACAATGAATCATTTGATTCTTGGCCTCCACGGTGGCATAATAGATCCTTGCTTCTATTGGTCCCCGTGCTGTAACAATCCATCCCTGACCCTTTTTATACCCCCTGGTGCCACAAGGGATCATTACATTGTTAGCCTGCATAGGGTCACAATGGTTCCTTGCTTCTCTTAACCTCTGTGGTGTCACAATGCATTCCAAGCCCTTTTAGGCCACTTGATGTCACAATGAACCATTTGATTCTTGGCCTTCATGGTGTCATAATGGTTCCTTGCTTCTATAGGTCCCCGTGCTGTCAGAGTTCATCCGTGGTCATTTTGCGCCCCCTTGTGCCACAAGGGATTCTTAGATTGTTAGCCTGCATTGGGTCACAATGGTTCCTTGCTTCTCTTAACCCCTGTGGTGTCACAATGCATCCCATGCCCTTTTAGGCCACTTGATGTCACAATGAATCATTTGATTCTTGGCCTCCATGGTGGCGAAATTGTACCAGGTTTTAATTGGGCCCCATGCTTTCACAATACATCCCTGCCCTTTAAGGCCCATTGGTGTCAAAAGGGATCATTAGATTGTTAGCCTCCATTGGGTCACAATGGATCCTTGCTTCTCTTAACCTCTGTGGTGTCACAATGCATCCCATGCCCTTTTAGGCCACTTGATGTCACAATGAATTATTTGATTCTTGGCCTCCATGGTGGCATAATAGATCCTTGCTTCTATTGGTCCCCGTGCTGTAACAATCCATCCCTGGCCCTTTTTATACCCCCTGGTGTCACAAGGGATCATTAGATTGTTAGCCTGCATTGGGTCACAATGGTTCCTTGCTTCTCTTAACCTCTGTGCTGTCACAATGCATCCCATGCCCTTTTAGGCCACTTGATGTCACAATGAATCATTTGATTCTTGGCCTCCATGGTGGCATAATAGATCCTTGCTTCTATTGGTCCCCGTGTTGTAACAATTCATCCCTGCCCCTTTTAGGCCCATTGGTGTCACAAGGGATCATTAGATTGTTAGCCTGCATTGGGTCACAATGGTTCCTTGCTTCTCTTAACCTCTGTGGTGTCACAATGCATCCCATGCCCTTTTAGGCCACTTGATGTCACAATGAATCATTTGATTCTTGGCCTCCATGGTGGCATAATAGATCCTTGCTTCTATTGGTCCCCGTGCTGTAACAATCCATCCCTGGCCCTTTTTATACCCCCCGGTGCCACAAGGGATCATTAGATTGTTAGCCTGCATTGGGTCACAATGGTTCCTTGCTTCTCTTAACCTCTGTGCTGTCACAATGCATTCCAAGCCCTTTTAGGCCACTTGATGTCACAATGAACCATTTGATTCTTGGCCTTCATGGTGTCATAATGGTTCCTTGCTTCTATAGGTCCCCATGCTGTCAGAGTTCATCCGTGGTCCTTTTGCGCCCCCTGGTGTCAAAAGGGATTCTTAGATTGTTAGCCTGCATTGGGTTACAATGGTGCCTTGCTTCTCTTAACCCCTGTGGTGTCACAATGCATCCCATGCCCTTTTAGGCCACTTGATGTCACAATGAATCATTTGATTCTTGGCCTCCATGGTGGCGAAATTGTACCAGGTTTTAATTGGGCCCCATGCTTTCACAATACATCCCTGCCCTTTTAGGCCCATTGGTGTCAAAAGGGATCATTAGATTGTTAGCCTCCATTGGGTCACAATGGATCCTTGCTTCTCTTAACCTCTGTGGTGTCACAATGCATCCCATGCCCTTTTAGGCCACTTGATGTCACAATGAATTATTTGATTCTTGGCCTCCATGGTGGCATAATAGATCCTTGCTTCTATTGGTCCCCGTGCTGTAACAATCCATCCCTGGCCCTTTTTATACCCCCTGGTGTCACAAGGGATCATTAGATTGTTAGCCTGCATTGGGTCACAATGGTTCCTTGCTTCTCTTAACCTCTGTGCTGTCACAATGCATTCCAAGCCCTTTTAGGCCACTTGGTCTTACAATGAACCATTTGATTCTTGGCCTTCATGGTGTCATAATGGTTCCTTGCTTCTATAGGTCCCCATGCTGTCAGAGTTCATCCGTGGTCCTTTTGCGCCACCTGGTTTCAAAAGGGATTCTTAGATTGTTAGCCTGCATTGGGTTACAATGGTGCCTTGCTTCTCTTAACCCCTGTGGTGTCACAATGCATCCCATGCCCTTTTAGGCCACTTGATGTCACAATGAATCATTTGATTCTTGGCCTCCATGTTGGCTTGATTGTACCATGTTTTCACTGGGCCCCATGCTTTCACAATTCATCCCTGGCCCTTTTAGGCCCATTGGTGTCACAAGGGATCATTAGATTGTTAGCCTGCATTGGGTCACAATGGTTCCTTGCTTCTCTTAACCTCTGTGGTGTCACAATGCATTCCAAGCCCTTTTAGGCCACTTGGTCTTACAATGAACCATTTGATTCTTGGCCTTCATGGTGTCATAATGGTTCCTTGCTTCTATAGGTCCCCATGCTGTCAAGGTTCATCCGTGGTCATTTTGCGCCCCCTGGTGTCAAAAGGGATTCTTAGATTGTTAGCCTGCATTGGGTCACAATGGTTCCTTGCTTCTCTTAACCCCTGTGGTGTCACAATGCATCCCATGCCCTTTTAGGCCACTTGATGTCACAATGAATCATTTGATTCTTGGCCTCCATGGTGTCATAATGGTTCCTTGTTTCTATTGGTCCCCATGCTGTCACAATTCATCCCTGGCCCTTTTACGCCCCCTGGTGTCAAATGGAATCCTGGGATTATTAGCCTCCATTGGGTCACAATGGATCCTTGCTTCTCTTAACCCCTGTGGTGTCACAATGCATCCCATGCCCTTTTAGGACACTTGATGTCACAATGAATTATTTGATTCTTGGCCTCCACGGTGGCAGAATTGATCCTTGCTTCTATTGGTCCCCGTGCTGTAACAATCCATCCCTGGCCCTTTTTATACCCCCTGGTGCCACAAGGGATCATTAGATTGTTAGCCTGCATTGGGTCACAATGGTTCCTTGATTCTCTTAACCTCTGTGGTGTCACAATGCATCCCATGCCCTTTTAGGCCACTTGATGTCACAATGAATCATTTGATTCTTGGCCTTCATGGTGTCATAATGGTTCCTTGCTTCTATAGGTCCCCATGCTGTCAGAGTTCATCCGTGGTCCTTTTGCGCCCCCTGGTGTCAAAAGGGATTCTTAGATTGTTAGCCTGCATTGGGTTGCAATGGTGCCTTGCTTCTCTTAACCCCTGTGGTGTCACAATGCATCCCATGCCCTTTTAGGCCACTTGATGTCACAATGAATCATTTGATTCTTGGCCTCCATGTTGGCTTGATTGTACCATGTTTTCACTGGGCCCCATGCTTTCACAATACATCCCTGCCCTTTTAGGCCCATTGGTGTCAAAAGAGATCATTAGATTGTTAGCCTCCATTGGGTCACAATGGATCCTTGCTTCTCTTAACCTCTGTGCTGTCACAATGCATCCCATGCCCTTTTAGGCCACTTGATGTCACAATGAACCATTTGATTCTTGGCCTCCATGGTGGCATAATAGATCCTTGCTTCTATTGGTCCCCGTGCTGTAACAATCCATCCCTGGCCCTTTTTATACCCCCTGGTGTCACAAGGGATCATTAGATTGTTAGCCTGCATTGGGTCACAATGGTTCCTTGCTTCTCTTAACCCCTGTGGTGTCACAATGCATCCCATGCCCTTTTAGGCCACTTGATGTCACAATGAATCATTTGATTCTTGGCCTCCATGGTGGCGTAATTGTACCAGGTTTTAATTGGACCCCATGCTTTCACAATACATGCCTGCCCCTTTTAGGCCCATTGGTGTCACAAGGGATCATTAGATTGTTAGCCTGCATTGGGTCATAATGGATCCTTGCTTCTCTTAACCCCTGTGCTGTCACAATGCATCCCATGCCCTTTTAGGCCACTTGGTCTTACAATGAACCATTTGATTCTTGGCCTCCATGGTGGCATAATAGATCCTTGCTTCTATTGGTCCCCGTGCTGTAACAATCCATCCCTGGCCCTTTTAGGCCCATTGGTGTCACTAGGGATCATTAGATTGTTAGCCTCCATTGGGTCACAATGGATCCTTGCTTCTCTTAACCTCTGTGGTGTCACAATGCATTCCAAGCCCTTTTAGGCCACTTGGTCTTACAATGAACCATTTGATTCTTGGCCTTCATGGTGTCATAATGGTTCCTTGCTTCCATAGGTCCCCATGCTGTCAGAGTCCATCCGTGGCCCTTTTGCGCCCCCTGGTGTCACAAGGGATTCTTAGATTGTTAGCCTGCATTGGGTAACAATGGTTCCTTGGTTCTCTTAACACCTGTGGTGTCACAATGCATCCCATGCCCTTTTAGGCCACTTGATGTCACAATGAATCATTTGATTCTTGGCCTCCATGGTGGCTTGATTGTACCATGTTTTCACTGGGCCCCATGCTTTCACAATACATCCCTGCCCCTTTTACGCCCATTGGTGTCAAAAGGGATTATTAGATTGTTAGCCTCCATTGGGTCACAATGGATCCTTGCTTCTCTTAACCCCTGTGCTGTCACAATGCATCCCATGCCCTTTTAGGCCACTTGATGTCACAATGAATCATTTGATTCTTGGCCTCCACGGTGGCATAATAGATCCTTGCTTCTATTGGTCCCCGTGCTGTAACAATCCATCCCTGGCCCTTTTTATACCCCCTGGTGCCACAAGGGATCATTAGATTGTTAGCCTGCATTGGGTCACAATGGTTCCTTGCTTCTCTTAACCTCTGTGGTGTCACAATGCATTCCAAGCCCTTTTAGGCCACTTGGTCTTACAATGAACCATTTGATTCTTGGCCTTCATGGTGTCATAATGGTTCCTTGCTTCTATAGGTCCCCATGCTGTCAAGGTTCATCCGTGGTCATTTTTCGCCCCCTGGTGTCAAAAGGGATTCTTAGATTGTTAGGCTTCATTGGGTTACAATGGTGCCTTGCTTCTCTTAACCCCTGTGGTGTCACAATGCATCCCATGCCCTTTTAGGCCACTTGATGTCACAATGAATCATTTGATTCTTGGCCTCCATGGTGGCATAATTGTACCAGGTTTTACTGGGGCCCCATGCTTTCACAATTCATCCTTGGCCCTTTAAGGCCCATTGGTGTCACAAGGGATCATTAGATTGTTAGCCTGCATGGGGTCACAATGGTTCCTTGCTTCTCTTAACCTCTGTGGTGTCACAATGCATTCCAAGCCCTTTTAGGCCACTTGGTCTTACAATGAACCATTTGATTCTTGGCCTTCATGGTGTCATAATGGTTCCTTGCTTCTATAGGTCCCCAAGCTGTCACGGTTCATCCGTGGTCCTTTTGCGCCCCCTGGTGTCAAAAGGGATTCTTAGATTGTTAGCCTACATTGGGTCACAATGGTTCCTTGCTTCTCTTAACCCCTGTGGTGTCACAATGCATCCCATGCCCTTTTAGGCCACTTGATGTCACAATGAATCATTTGATTCTTGGCCTCCATGGTGGCATAATAGATCCTTGCTTCTATTGGTCCCCGTGTTGTAAGAATTCATCCCTGCCCCTTTTAGGCCCATTGGTGTCACAAGGGATCATTAGATTGTTAGCCTGCATTGGGTCACAATGGTTCCTTGCTTCTCTTAACCTCTGTGGTGTCACAATGCATCCCATGCCCTTTTAGGCCACTTGATGTCACAATGAATCATTTGATTCTTGGCCTCCATGTTGGCTTGATTGTACCATGTTTTCACTGGGCCCCATGCTTTCACAATACATCCCTGACCCTTTTAGGCCCATTGGTGTCAAAAGGGATCTTTAGATTGTTAGCCTCAATTGGGTGACAATGGATCCTTGCTTCTCTTAACCCCTGTGCTGTCACAATGCATCCCATGCCCTTTTAGGCCACTTGATGTCACAATGAATCATTTGATTCTTGGCCTCCACGGTGGCATAATAGATCCTTGCTTCTATTGGTCCCCGTGCTGTAACAATCCATCCCTGGCCCTTTTTATACCCCCTGGTGCCACAAGGGATCATTACATTGTTAGCCTGCATAGGGTCACAATGGTTCCTTGCTTCTCTTAACCTCTGTGGTGTCACAATGCATTCCAAGCCCTTTTAGGCCACTTGATGTCACAATGAACCATTTGATTCTTGGCCTTCATGGTGTCATAATGGTTCCTTGCTTCTATAGGTCCCCATGCTGTCAGAGTTCATCCGTGGTCATTTTGCGCCCCCTTGTGCCACAAGGGATTCTTAGATTGTTAGCCTGCATTGGGTCACAATGGTTCCTTGCTTCTCTTAACCCCTGTGGTGTCACAATGCATCCCATGCCCTTTTAGGCCACTTGATGTCACAATGAATCATTTGATTCTTGGCCTCCATGGTGGCGAAATTGTACCAGGTTTTAATTGGGCCCCATGCTTTCACAATACATCCCTGCCCTTTAAGGCCCATTGGTGTCAAAAGGGATCATTAGATTGTTAGCCTCCATTGGGTCACAATGGATCCTTGCTTCTCTTAACCTCTGTGGTGTCACAATGCATCCCATGCCCTTTTAGGCCACTTGATGTCACAATGAATCATTTGATTCTTGGCCTCCATGGTGGCATAATACATCCTTGCTTCTATTGGTCCCCGTGCTGTAACAATCCATCCCTGGCCCTTTTTATACCCCCCGGTGCCACAAGGGATCATTAGATTGTTAGCCTGCATTGGGTCACAATGGTTCCTTGCTTCTCTTAACCTCTGTGCTGTCACAATGCATTCCAAGCCCTTTTAGGCCACTTGATGTCACAATGAACCATTTGATTCTTGGCCTTCATGGTGTCATAATGGTTCCTTGTTTCTATAGGTCCCCATGCTGTCAGAGTTCATCCGTGGTCCTTTTGCACCCCCTGGTGTCAAAAGGGATTCTTAGATTGTTAGCCTGCATTGGGTTGCAATGGTGCCTTGCTTCTCTTAACCCCTGTGGTGTCACAATGCATCCCATGCCCTTTTAGGCCACTTGATGTCACAATGAATCATTTGATTCTTGGCCTCCATGGTGGCGAAATTGTACCAGGTTTTAATTGGGCCCCATGCTTTCACAATACATCCCTGCCCTTTTAGGCCCATTGGTGTCAAAAGGGATCATTAGATTGTTAGCCTCCATTGGGTCACAATGGATCCTTGCTTCTCTTAACCTCTGTGGTGTCACAATGCATCCCATGCCCTTTTAGGCCACTTGATGTCACAATGAATTATTTGATTCTTGGCCTCCATGGTGGCATAATAGATCCTTGCTTCTATTGGTCCCCGTGCTGTAACAATCCATCCCTGGCCCTTTTAGGCCCATTGGTGTCACTAGGGATCATTAGATTGTTAGCCTCCATTGGGTCACAATGGATCCTTGCTTCTCTTAACCTCTGTGGTGTCACAATGCATTCCAAGCCCTTTTAGGCCACTTGGTCTTACAATGAACCATTTGATTCTTGGCCTTCATGGTATCATAATGGTTCCTTGCTTCCATAGGTCCCCATGCTGTCAGAGTCCATCCGTGGCCCTTTTGCGCCCCCTGGTGTCACAAGGGATTCTTAGATTGTTAGCCTGCATTGGGTAACAATGGTTCCTTGGTTCTCTTAACCCCTGTGGTGTCACAATGCATCCCATGCCCTTTTAGGCCACTTGATGTCACAATGAATCATTTGATTCTTGGCCTCCATGGTGGCGAAATTGTACCATGTTTTCACTGGGCCCCATGCTTTCACAATACATCCCTGCCCCTTTTAGGCCCATTGGTGTCAAAAGGGATTATTAGATTATTAGCCTCCATTGGGTCACAATGGATCCTTGCTTCTCTTAACCCCTGTGGTGTCACAATGCATCCCATGCCCTTTTAGGCCACTTGATGTCACAATGAATCATTTGATTCTTGGCCTCCACGGTGGCATAATTGATCCTTGCTTCTATTGGTCCCCGTGCTGTAACAATCCATCCCTGGCCCTTTTTATACCCCCTGGTGCCACAAGGGATCATTAGATTGTTAGCCTGCATTGGGTCACAATGGTTCCTTGATTCTCTTAACCTCTGTGGTGTCACAATGCATCCCATGCCCTTTTAGGCCACTTGGTCTTACAATGAACCATTTGATTCTTGGCCTTCATGGTGTCATAATGGTTCCTTGCTTCCATAGGTCCCCATGCTGTCAGAGTCCATCCGTGGTCCTTTTGCGCCCCCTGGTGTCAAAAGGGATTCTTAGATTGTTAGCCTGCATTGGGTTACAATGGTGCCTTGCTTCTCTTAACCCCTGTGGTGTCACAATGCATCCCATGCCCTTTTAGGCCACTTGATGTCACAATGAATCATTTGATTCTTGGCCTCCATGTTGGCTTGATTGTACCATGTTTTCACTGGGCCCCATGCTTTCACAATACATCCCTGACCCTTTTAGGCCCATTGGTGTCAAAAGGGATCCTTAGATTGTTAGCCTCAATTGGGTCACAATGGATCCTTGCTTCTCTTAACCCCTGTGGTGTCACAATGCATCCCATGCCCTTTTAGGCCACTTGATGTCACAATGAATCATTTGATTCTTGGCCTCCACGGTGGCATAATTGATCCTTGCTTCTATTGGTCCCCGTGCTGTAACAATCCATCCCTGGCCCTTTTTATACCCCCTGGTGCCACAAGGGATCATTAGATTGTTAGCCTGCATTGGGTCACAATGGTTCCTTGATTCTCTTAACCTCTGTGGTGTCACAATGCATCCCATGCCCTTTTAGGCCACTTGGTCTTACAATGAACCATTTGATTCTTGGCCTTCATGGTGTCATAATGGTTCCTTGCTTCTATAGGTCCCCATGCTGTCAGAGTTCATCCGTGGTCCTTTTGCGCCCCCTGGTGTCAAAAGGGATTCTTAGATTGTTAGCCTGCATTGGGTTACAATGGTGCCTTGCTTCTCTTAACCCCTGTGGTGTCACAATGCATCCCATGCCCTTTTAGGCCACTTGATGTCACAATGAATCATTTGATTCTTGGCCTCCATGTTGGCTTGATTGTACCATGTTTTCACTGGGCCCCATGCTTTCACAATACATCCCTGACCCTTTTAGGCCCATTGGTGTCAAAAGGGATCCTTAGATTGTTAGCCTCAATTGGGTGACAATGGATCCTTGCTTCTCTTAACCCCTGTGCTGTCACAATGCATCCCATGCCCTTTTAGGCCACTTGATGTCACAATGAATCATTTGATTCTTGGCCTCCACGGTGGCATAATAGATCCTTGCTTCTATTGGTCCCCGTGCTGTAACAATCCATCCCTGGCCCTTTTTATACCCCCCGGTGCCACAAGGGATCATTAGATTGTTAGCCTGCATAGGGTCACAATGGTTCCTTGCTTCTCTTAACCTCTGTGGTGTCACAATGCATTCCAAGCCCTTTTAGGCCACTTGATGTCACAATGAACCATTTGATTCTTGGCCTTCATGGTGTCATAATGGTTCCTTGCTTCTATAGGTCCCCATGCTGTCAGAGTTCATCCGTGGTCATTTTGCGCCCCCTTGTGCCACAAGGGATTCTTAGATTGTTAGCCTGCATTGGGTCACAATGGTTCCTTGCTTCTCTTAACCCCTGTGGTGTCACAATGCATCCCATGCCCTTTTAGGCCACTTGATGTCACAATGAATCATTTGATTCTTGGCCTCCATGGTGGCGAAATTGTACCAGGTTTTAATTGGGCCCCATGCTTTCACAATACATCCCTGCCCTTTAAGGCCCATTGGTGTCAAAAGGGATCATTAGATTGTTAGCCTCCATTGGGTCACAATGGATCCTTGCTTCCCTTAACCTCTGTGGTGTCACAATGCATCCCATGCCCTTTTAGGCCACTTGATGTCACAATGAATTATTTGATTCTTGGCCTCCATGGTGGCATAATAGATCCTTGCTTCTATTGGTCCCCGTGCTGTAACAATCCATCCCTGGCACTTTTTATACCCCCTGGTGTCACAAGGGATCATTAGATTGTTAGCCTGCATTGGGTCACAATGGTTCCTTGCTTCTCTTAACCTCTGTGCTGTCACAATGCATCCCATGCCCTTTTAGGCCACTTGATGTCACAATGAATCATTTGATTCTTGGCCTCCATGGTGGCATAATAGATCCTTGCTTCTATTGGTCCCCGTGTTGTAACAATTCATCCCTGCCCCTTTTAGGCCCATTGGTGTCACAAGGGATCATTAGATTGTTAGCCTGCATTGGGTCACAATGGTTCCTTGCTTCTCTTAACCTCTGTGGTGTCACAATGCATCCCATGCCCTTTTAGGCCACTTGATGTCACAATGAATCATTTGATTCTTGGCCTCCATGGTGGCATAATAGATCCTTGCTTCTATTGGTCCCCGTGCTGTAACAATCCATCCCTGGCCCTTTTTATACCCCCCGGTGCCACAAGGGATCATTAGATTGTTAGCCTGCATTGGGTCACAATGGTTCCTTGCTTCTCTTAACCTCTGTGCTGTCACAATGCATTCCAAGCCCTTTTAGGCCACTTGATGTCACAATGAACCATTTGATTCTTGGCCTTCATGGTGTCATAATGGTTCCTTGCTTCTATAGGTCCCCATGCTGTCAGAGTTCATCCGTGGTCCTTTTGCGCCACCTGGTTTCAAAAGGGATTCTTAGATTGTTAGCCTGCATTGGGTCACAATGGTTCCTTGCTTCTCTTAACCCCTGTGGTGTCACAATGCATCCCATGCCCTTTTAGGCCACTTGATGTCACAATGAATCATTTGATTCTTGGCCTCCATGGTGGCATAATTGTACCAGGTTTTACTGGGGCCCCATGCTTTCACAATTCATCCCTGGCCCTTTTAGGCCCATTGGTGTCACAAGGGATCATTAGATTGTTAGCCTGCATTGGGTCACAATGGTTCCTTGCTTCTCTTAACCTCTGTGGTGTCACAATGCATCCCATGCCCTTTTAGGCCTCTTGGTCTTACAATGAACCATTTGATTCTTGGCCTTCATGGTGTCATAATGGTTCCTTGCTTCTATAGGTCCCCATGCTGTCAAGGTTCATCCGTGGTCATTTTGGGCCCCCTGGTGTCAAAAGGGATTCTTAGATTGTTAGCCTGCATTGGGTCACAATGGTTCCTTGCTTCTCTTAACCCCTGTGGTGTCACAATGCATCCCATGCCCTTTTAGGCCACTTGATGTCACAATGAATCATTTGATTCTTGGCCTCCATGGTGTCATAATGGTTCCTTGTTTCTATTGGTCCCCATGCTGTCACAATTCATCCCTGGCCCTTTTACGCCCCCTGGTGTCAAATGGAATCCTGGGATTATTAGCCTCCATTGGGTCACAATGGATCCTTGCTTCTCTTAACCCCTGTGGTGTCACAATGCATCCCATGCCCTTTTAGGCCACTTGATGTCACAATGAATCATTTGATTCTTGGCCTCCACGGTGGCATAATTGATCCTTGCTTCTATTGGTCCCCGTGCTGTAACAATCCATCCCTGGCCCTTTTTATACCCCCTGGTGCCACAAGGGATCATTAGATTGTTAGCCTGCATAGGGTCACAATGGTTCCTTGCTTCTCTTAACCTCTGTGGTGTCACAATGCATCCCATGCCCTTTTAGGCCACTTGGTCTTACAATGAACCATTTGATTCTTGGCCTTCATGGTGTCATAATGGTTCCTTGCTTCTATAGGTCCCCATGCTGTCAGAGTTCATCCGTGGTCCTTTTGCGCCACCTGGTTTCAAAAGGGATTCATAGATTGTTAGCCTGCATTGGGTCACAATGGTTCCTTGCTTCTCTTAACCCCTGTGGTGTCACAATGCATCCCATGCCCTTTTAGGCCACTTGATGTCACAATGAATCATTTGATTCTTGGCCTCCATGGTGGCTTGATTGTACCATGTTTTCACTGGGCCCCATGCTTTCACAATACATCCCTGCCCCTTTTACGCCCATTGGTGTCAAAAGGGATTATTAGAGTGTTAGCCTCCATTGGGTCACAATGGATCCTTGCTTCTCTTAACCCCTGTGCTGTCACAATGCATCCCATGCCCTTTTAGGCCACTTGATGTCACAATGAATCATTTGATTCTTGGCCTGCACGGTGGCATAATAGATCCTTGCTTCTATTGGTCCCCGTGCTGTAACAATCCATCCCTGGCCCTTTTTATACCCCCCGGTGCCACAAGGGATCATTAGATTGTTAGCCTGCATTGGGTCACAATGGTTCCTTGCTTCTCTTAACCTCTGTGGTGTCACAATGCATTCCAAGCCCTTTTAGGCCACTTGATGTCACAATGAACCATTTGATTCTTGGCCTTCATGGTGTCATAATGGTTCCTTGCTTCTATAGGTCCCCATGCTGTCAGAGTTCATCCGTGGTCCTTTTGCGCCCCCTGGTGTCAAAAGGGATTCTTAGATTGTTAGCCTGCATTGGGTTACAATGGTGCCTTGGTTCTCTTAACCCCTGTGGTGTCACAATGCATCCCATGCCCTTTTAGGCCACTTGATGTCACAATGAATCATTTGATTCTTGGCCTCCATGTTGGCTTGATTGTACCATGTTTTCACTGGGCCCCATGCTTTCACAATCCATCCCTGACCCTTTTAGGCCCATTGGTGTCAAAAGGGATCCTTAGATTGTTAGCCTCAATTGGGTGACAATGGATCCTTGCTTTTCTTAACCTCTGTGGTGTCACAATGCATTCCAAGCCCTTTTAGGCCACTTGATGTCACAATGAACCATTTGATTCTTGGCCGTCATGGTGTCATAATCGTTCCTTGCTTCTATAGGTCCCCATGCTGTCAAAGTTCATCCGTGGTCATTTTGCGCCCCCTTGTGCCACAAGGGATTCTTAGATTGTTAGCCTGCATTGGGTCACAATGGTTCCTTGCTTCTCTTAACCCCTGTGGTGTCACAATGCATCCCATGCCCTTTTAGGCCACTTGATGTCACAATGAATCATTTGATTCTTGGCCTCCATGGTGGCGAAATTGTACCAGGTTTTAATTGGGCCCCATGCTTTCACAATACATCCCTGCCCTTTTAGGCCCATTGGTGTCAAAAGGGACCATTAGATTGTTAGCCTCCATTGGGTCACAATGGATCCTTGCTTCTCTTAACGCCTGTGCTGTCACAATGCATCCCATGCCCTTTTAGGCCACTTGATGTCACAATGAATTATTTGATTCTTGGCCTCCATGGTGGCATAATAGATCCTTGCTTCTATTGGTCCCCGTGCTGTAACAATCCATCCCTGGGCCTTTTTATACCCCCTGGTGTCACAAGGGATCATTAGATTGTTAGCCTGCATTGGGTCACAATGGTTCCTTGCTTCTCTTAACCTCTGTGCTGTCACAATGCATCCCATGCCCTTTTAGGCCACTTGATGTCACAATGAATCATTTGATTCTTGGCCTCCATGGTGGCATAATAGATCCTTGCTTCTATTGGTCCCCGTGTTGTAACAATTCATCCCTGCCCCTTTTAGGCCCATTGGTGTCACAAGGGATCATTAGATTGTTAGCCTGCATTGGGTCACAATGGTTCCTTGCTTCTCTTAACCTCTGTGGTGTCACAATGCATCCCATGCCCTTTTAGGCCACTTGATGTCACAATGAATCATTTGATTCTTGGCCTTCATGGTGTCATAATGGTTCCTTGCTTCTATAGGTCCCCATGCTGTCAGAGTTCATCCGTGGTCCTTTTGCGCCACCTGGTTTCAAAAGGGATTCTTAGATTGTTAGCCTGCATTGGGTCACAATGGTTCCTTGCTTCTCGTAACCCCTGTGGTGTCACAATGCATCCCATGCCCTTTTAGGCCACTTGATGTCACAATGAATCATTTGATTCTTGGCCTCCATGGTGGCATAACTGTACCAGGTTTTACTGGGGCCCCATGCTTTCACAATTCATCCCTGGCCCTTTTAGGCCCATTGGTGTCACAAGGGATCATTAGATTGTTAGCCTGCATTGGGTCACAATGGTTCCTTGCTTCTCTTAACCTCTGTGGTGTCACAATGCATTCCAAGCCCTTTTAGGCCACTTGGTCTTACAATGAACCATTTGATTCTTGGCCTTCATGGTGTCATAATGGTTCCTTGCTTCTATAGGTCCCCATGCTGTCAAGGTTCATCCGTGGTCCTTTTGCGCCCCCTGTTGTCAAAA